>NW_024609137.1:0-97500 GCF_018296145.1 Oncorhynchus tshawytscha
CTCTGTTGGTACGCGTCTCTCTCTCTCTCTGTTGGTACGCGTCTCTCTCTCTCTCTGTACGCGTCTCTCTCTCTCTGTTGGTACGCGTCTCTCTCTGTTGTCTCTCTCTCTCTCTGTTGGTACGCGTCTCTCTCTCTCTGTTGGTACGCGTCTCTCTCTCTGTTGGTACGCGTCTCTCTCTCTCTGTTGGTACGCGTCTCTCTCTCTCTGTTGGTACGCGTCTCTCTCTCTCTCTCTGTTGGTACGTCTCTCTCTCTCTCTCTGTTGGTACGCGTCTCTCTCTGTTGGTACGCTGTTCTCTCTCTCTGTTGGTACGCGTCTCTCTCTGTTGGTACGCGTCTCTCTCTCTGGTACGTCTCTCTCTGTTGGTACGTCTCTCTCTCTGTTGGTACGTCTCTCTCTGTTGGTACGTCTCTCTCTGTTGGTACGTCTCTCTCTGTTGGTACGTCTCTCTCTGTTGGTACGTCTCTCTCTGTTGGTACGTCTCTCTCTGTTGGTACGCGTCTCTCTCTCTTGGTACGCGTCTCTCTCTCTGTTGGTACGCGTCTCTCTCTCTTGGTACGCGTCTCTCTCTCTCTCTCTCTGTTGGTACGTCTCTCTCTCTCTGTTGGTACGCGTCTCTCTCTCTCTCTCTGTTGGTACGCTCTCTCTCTGTTGGTACGCGTCTCTCTCTCTGTTGGTACGCGTCTCTCTCTCTCTCTGTTGGTACGTCTCTCTCTCTCTCTGTTGGTACGCTCTCTGTTGGTCTCTCTCTCTGTTGGTACGCGTCTCTCTCTCTCTGTTGGTACGCGTCTCTCTCTCTCTGTTGGTACGCGTCTCTCTCTCTCTCTCTGTTGGTACGCGTCTCTCTCTCTCTCTCTCTCTCTCTCTCTGTTGGTACGCGTCTCTCTCTCTCTCTGTTGGTACGTCTCTCTCTCTCTCTCGTCTCTCTCTCTCTCTGTTGGTACGCGTCTCTCTCTCTCTCTCTCTCTCTCTGTTGGTACGCGTCTCTCTCTCTCTCTGTTGGTACGCGTCTCTCTCTCTGTTGGTACGCGTCTCTCTCTGTTGGTACGCGTCTCTCTCTCTCTGTTGGTACGCGCTCTCTCTCTCTCTCTCTGTTGGTACGCGTCTCTCTCTCTGTTGGTCTCTCTCTCTGTTGGTACGCGTCTCTCTCTCTGTTGGTACGCGTCTCTCTCTCTGTTGGTACGCGTCTCTCTCTCTCTGTTGGTACGCGTCTCTCTCTCTCTGTTGGTCTCTCTCTCTGTTGGTACGCGTCTCTCTCTCTCTGTTGGTACGCGTCTCTCTCTGTTGGTACGCGTCTCTCTCTGTTGGTACGCGTCTCTCTCTCTGTTGGTACGCGTCTCTCTCTCTCTCTGTTGGTACGCGTCTCTCTTGGCTCTCAAGCCTGGCTGGTGGTTTCCCCAGTAATGCCGATCACAAGGTGTACAGACTGTCTTCTGACCTCCTCAGGCCATTCAGTCGTAAAGGCAGAGCAGTTTATTCGTCTTGTGATGGCTTGAAAGGGGAGCCGTCAAACACAGACCTGTACATCTGGGATGTAGCAGTCTGTTCTCCATCAACCCCAACTGAGGGGGACTTCACTTCATCGGCTCTCGGCACCACAAAAGTAAAGCCTTTCCATTGTCAAAGTCAACGTGTAACAACGATGGTCAAATAAGACTTGGAATATACTCTGCTGTTAGTGATGAATAATAATAATTACCTTTTATGGTGGTAATAATATTAACAGCAATTACAATACATAATGAGAATTTTCTGGTACCCGTTGTAAAATGACTGTTAGTAATGGCATGTTAAAGACTAGTAATTGTGTGTTTGTCTCTCTCACTCACCAATTGTCTACTGTTCTAACACCTCTCTCTCTCTCTCTCTCTCTCTATTGTTCTAACACCTCTCTCTCTCTATCTCTCTCTAGGCTGTAGAAAAAGGAACCCTGAAGTGTAACTTTGCCGGAGTGGCTCTGGGAGACTCTTGGATCTCTCCACTGGGTCAGTATTTACCTCTCTGTCACGGAACCTCCGGACTCCCTCTGTCTACTGTTCTAACATCTTTCTGTCTCTCTCTGTCTACTGTTCTAACATCCGGACGCCCTCTGTCTACTGTTCTAACACATCCTCTCGCCCTCTCTGTCTACGGACTCCCTCTCTGTCTACTGTTCTAACACCTCTCTCTCTCCCTCTCTGTCTACTGTTCTAACACTCCTCTCTCTGTCTACTGTTCTAACACCTCTCTCTCTCTCTGGTCTCTCACGCCCTGTCTCTCTCTGTCTACTGTTCTAACACCTCTTTCAGGTCTCTCCTGTCTACTGTTCTAACACCTCTTTCGTCCCACTGTCTACTGTTCTAACACCTCAGGACGCCCTCTGTCTAGTTCTAACACCTCAGGACGCCCTGTCTACTGTTCTAACACCTTTTCCTCTGTCTGTCAGTTCTAACACCTCTTTCTGATAGCCTCTCTAGGCTGTAAAAAAGAACCGTCAGTGTAACTTTGCCTGAGTGGCTCAGGAGACTCTTGGACGCTCCACTCAGTATTTACCTCAGAGCGAACCTCCGGACGCCCACTCAGAAGAGCATCCGGACGCCCACTCAGAGCGCCCGGACGCCCACTTAGAGCGTCCGGACGCCCACTCAGAGCGTCCGGACGCCCACTCAGAAGAGCGTCAGGACGCCCACTCAGAAGAGCGTCAGGACGCCCACTCAGAAGAGCGTCAGGACGCCCACTCAGAAGAGCGTCAGGACGCCCACTCAGAAGAGCGTCAGGACGCCCACTCAGAAGAGCGTCAGGACGCCCACTCAGAAGAGCGTCAGGACGCCCACTCAGAAGAGCGTCAGGACGCCCACTCAGAAGAGCGTCAGGACGCCCACTCAGAAGAGCGTCAGGACGCCCACTCAGAAGAGCGTCAGGACGCCCACTCAGAAGAGCGTCAGGACGCCCACTCAGAAGAGCGTCAGGACGCCCACTCAGAAGAGCGTCAGGACGCCCACTCAGAAGAGCGTCAGGACGCCCACTCAGAAGAGCGTCAGGACGCCCACTCAGAAGAGCGTCAGGACATGACTTTTCCCTTGTGAATATCAGATAATGTCAGAACATGTCTGATAGAACCTTCAGCAGACAGCTGTTTTAAAAGTCAGACCAGTCTTTACAACACTGTATTGGCCAGAAAGGTCTACTCTTAAAAAACGCCTGAGATTTACCACTAGTGTCCAGTTCAGGCTCACTAACCACACGTGAACACGCTGCGTACCAAATACCACACTATTCCCTATATAGTGTACTACTTACGCCAAGAGCCCTATGGGCCCTGGTGAACCGTAGTGGCCCAACAGGAAACAAGGTGTAATTTGGTACTCCGCTGTTCCCTGTTTGGTCATGTGACTGACTGAACAAACGGTTAATCTACTGCTGCAGGTTTCTCCTTTTGTAAAACCCTGGTCTGGATGGCTCAGTACAGCTTCATGCATGAGGGGGTTGTTGTACTGTTCCGGTCAAAGTCACCAGGGGTGTGTTCATAAGTGCACACCCGTAGCAAACTGTTTTTTGCAATGTGACCAGTGTGTAACCAGTGTGTTCCCTACTGACGGTATAATCCGGGGTAGTGTTCAGGTAGGTCCCCTTTCGGTTTCAGCCCTCGTTCTGCGTTGTTCCACCCCCTGGCTAGCTAACCAGTGTGTTCCCTACTGACAGTATAATCCGGGGTAGTGTTCAGGTAGGTCCCCTTTCGGTTTCAGCCCTCGTTCTGCGTTGTTAGCTAGCCGGGGGGTGGAACCAGTGAGTTCCCTACTGACAGTATAACCCGGGGTAGTGTTCAGTATGGCACCACTGTATTGGATGAGTCCAGGTAGCCCCCTTCCATTTCAGCCCTGGTTGCTTCTGCGTTGTTAGCTAGCCGGGGGGTGGAACCAGTGTGTTCCCTACTGACGGTATAACCCAGGGTAGTGTTCAGGTAGGCACCCCCTGTTTGGTTTCAGCCAGGTAGCCCCCTTCTGCGTTGTTAGCTAGCCGGGGGTGGAACCAGTTTTTGTTCCCACTGACGGTATAACCCGGGGTAGTGTTCTAGGTCCCCTTCCGTTTCTTCTCCTCTTCATCTGCAGACTCTGTTATGACCTGGGGTCCTTATCTGTAACCACGGTGAGTTCCCTACACACACGGTATAACCAGGGGTAGTGTTCATGTTTTTTTTTTAGGTCATTTTGATGTGTTTTACAGCAGTTCTTTCTGCAGACTGGGTTGTTGCACCCCCTACAAAACCAGCTGTGTTTTGGTATAACCTGGGTTCTGTTCAGGTAGGTTTTTCCGGTTTCAGCACGGCCAGAGGTGAACAGTGATGTATGTTGTAATGTAGTTCTTGACCCCCAGTCTCCCCATTTAGCTAACCATGTGTTTTCCCTTCTAGATGACTGCAGACTGGGTTGTTTTAAAGTCTGGAGAGTACAAAATGCAGCTTGTTTTGGTACCTGGGTATTGTAGTTTCAGTGGAACAGGTCCCTCGACTGTCTGCGTTGTTTCCACCCTGGCTCCACAGTACCTAACCAGTGTCTCTGGTATAACCTGGGGTAGTGTTCAGGTCAGGTCCCCTGAAGGTTTCAGCCCTCTGGTCTGTCACTGAGCTGTCGTGGAACAGGGGTGGAAGGCCCAGAGCTCTGGTCTGTCACTGAGAGTGTCGTGGAACAGGTCAGTGTGTTGGTAGGTCACAGAGTGGTGGAACAGTCAGTGGTGTTGGCGTTGTCACACCCCCTGGTGGAACCAGTGGTGTTCCTGAATCACAGAGTGTGGAACAGGTCAGTGGTGTTGGGGTGAATGGCACCACTGTATTGGGAGGTCAGTGGTCCCCTTCAGTGAATCCCATTTTGTTTTGTGTCAGGTCAGTTGTGGTGCCTGAATCAGAACTGCACTGCAAAGCAAACTTCAGTTCTGTGTCTGTCATCTGCAGTGTCGTGGAACAGGTCAGTGGGGGTCCTGTATCAGAGTGTCGTGGAACAGGTCAGTGGGTGAGCTCTGTGTGAATCTGTGTGTGTGTGTGAATCAGTGTCGTGGAACACAGTGGTGTGGTGTGCAGCAATAGTGAAACAGAGTGTCGTTTTCCATGTGTTTGTCAGTTTTTTGAACAGGCACATTTACAGGTCAGTGGTTTGATGTGTTTGAATCACATTCTGGAACAGGTCAGTTCTTGTCTGTGAGACTGTCGTGGAACAGGTGGTGTTTTAAAGTGAATGGAACAGGTCAGCTTGTTTGGTGTTGGTGTGAATCAGTGTCGTGGAACAGGTCAGTGGTGTCAGTGTGTGGGTGTGTGTGTCGTGGAACAGGTCAGTGGTGTGTGATGGTGTGAATCGGGAGTGTGAGAACAGGTCAGCAGCAGTGTGTGTGTGAATCAGGCGGTGGAACAGGTCAGTACCTGAAGGCCACAGAACAGGTCAGTGGTGTGTGTGTGTGAATCACAGTGTCGTGGAACAGGTCAGTCGTGTTGGTGTGAATCACAGAGTGTCGTGGAACAGGTCAGTCGTGTTGGTGTGAATCACAGAGTGTCGTGGAACAGGTCAGTGGTGTGTGTGTGAATCACAGAGTGTCGTGGAACAGGTCAGTGGTGTGTGTGTGAATCACAGAGTGTCGTGGAACAGGTCAGTGGTGTGTGTGTGTGTGTGAATCACAGAGTGTCGTGGAACAGGTCAGTGGTGTGTGTGTTGGTGTGAATCACAGAGTGTCGTGGAACAGGGTCAGTGGTGTGTGTGTTGGTGTGAATCACAGAGTGTCGTGGAACGGGTCAGTGGTGTGTGTGTTGTGTGTGAATCACAGAGTGTCGTGGAACAGGTCAGTGGTGTGTGTGTGTGTGTGAACGCCATGGTCATTCAGCTCCCGTCTGATTTCAGAACACAAACGGAGTCAACTTCTACAACATCCTCACCCAGGAACCTGATGAGGAGATGTCCTCCGTGGCTGGAGAAGGATTCCTCTGTAAGATGCCTTTTCAGTTCCGTCTTAAACGAGAGAATAACAAACAAAAAAAAGGGTTTATTTGAACATCCTGGTACATATATGCAGAAACATACATGAAATATGATGTCATACAATATTTAAAACACAAGTTAAAAAAGTTTTGATACAAATGATACTGTCTGTGAGAAGATGGTCCTTACTAGATTACACCGTCACTTCCTGTTTTTTTAAAATTGGTTTACTTTCCGTGGTCCCTCCCACAGCCCTGCTGATGCGGCACCACATTAGCCCCCTCCACCGCCAATCACTGAGCCAGTTGATGAACGGGCCAATCAGGAAGAAGCTGGGAATCATCCCTCAGAACGTCACCTGGGGAGGTAAGACACTGCTACTGGGTCAAAAAATAGATTCATTTTAAAAAGTGCTTATATTTAATTTAACTTTTTTGGTAACCGACCAAATTCACATAGACGTATGTTTTATAAATCTGTCATTCTACTTGAAAGGAAGTCTAAGAAGTGGTAGATCTATTCTATGTGTGCTATTTCTATGCTTCACATTCTTAAGTTACATTTTGTGCGTCTTGTACACCAGCTTCAAACAGCTCAAATACAGTATTTTTGGTTATGGAAAGCTATTGCACCGTAATTTAGATGTTACAGTGATTATCTACACAATGACTGTTTTGTCACAAACTGAAATTAGGCAAACTATTTAAAAAATATATATATAAATATATATATAAATGTAACCAGGAAATGGTTGCATATTGCACCTTTCTTTAGAAATAAATGTGCCCTCTCTGACCTCTGTCTCCTGCTCCACTTCTCAATCTCTCACCCTCCTTCCCTCTTTCCCCCTCTAGGTCAGGCTGAGGCAGTGTTCAGCAGCATGTCAGGTGACTTCATGAAGTCAGTGGTGGACGTGGTGGATCAGCTGTTGGATGCTGGGGTCAACGTCACCGTCTACAACGGACAGCTGGACCTCATAGTGGACACCATGGGTCAGTGATTCCCCTAGCTAGAGTTGTTTACAGGTCGGAGGGGCACAGAATCATCATGCAACACTTACATTTTGTAGTGAAATCCGTGGAAGCATAAACAGTGGAGGCCGGGGAGGTGTCGTCAGGGCCGGGGAGGTGTCGTCAGGGCCGGGGAGGTGTCGTCAGGGCCGGGGAGGTTACTTTCTGAATGGAATCAGTTAGTAGCAGCTTGACAGGGGCTGATGTGGATCTGGACGGGGGCTGATGTGGATCTGGACATATTATTTTTCATCAGCAGGAATCCGATTGTGGTCTTAATTAAAGTGGTATTGACAGGATGGACTGGAGCACATTAGGAGGAGGAGTTTAGAACAGGAACTCAGGCTGTTATTCCACAGGCTGCGATCCGCCACAGACTGTTATATTCCACAGGCTGGGATCCGCCACAGGCTGTTATATTCCACAGGCTGGGATCCGCCACAGGCTGTTATATTCCACAGGCTGTTATATTCCACAGGCTGTTATATTCCACAGGCTGTTATATTCCACAGGCTGTTATATTCCACAGGCTGTTATATTCCACAGGCTGGGATCCGCCACAGGCTGTTATTCCACAGGCTGGGATCCGCACTATGCATCTGTTGCAAGATCACATTTTTTTTACTGGTTGTCCACTGGTCTCAAAAACAATGATTGACAGGCAGTTTAAACATGTTGAATTCAACCATTATCGGGTTACAATACACATTTGTGAACAGCCATCCACAACAACCACAATCCTTATGGCGCATAGCTAAATGAGAGAGCAGCAGTGTGATTCACATCAATACGCTATGTAGATCTCATAAATGGTATCCGTGTTGCCGTAGACTACACCACTGCTGTCATCCTGACCTCCGTTTATTCAGGTTGGATAACCTTTGGATGCCGACAGCAGTCGCACCATTGGAAGACATAGCTTGGACTGTAGCCTACAAAAGCCCATTCCTGCTCTTTTCTCGCAAATCCATCAAACACATCTGGTGTGTCATCGTGGTTTCTGATTGGTGGTCATCATTTGGCGTGTCATCGTGGTTTCTGATTGGTGGTCATCATTTGGCGGGTCATCATAGTGGTTTCTGATTGGTGGTCATCATTTGGCGTGTCATCGTGGTTTCTGATTGGTGGTCATCATTTGGCGATGGTCATCATAGTGGTTTCTGATTGGTGGTCATTAGGATAGTCATCATAGTGGTTTCTGATTGGTGGTTAGTCTGTCTCAAGTGGAACAAACTTAAACTTACGCCTTTTTTCAATGTTGAAGATTTTTACGCAAACATTATTTCTGAATTTAAAAGTAATCTGAGTGATCTAGTTTTTCAAAAGTATCTGTAGTCATCTGATTATATTTTAGCTGGTAACAGATTATTTTTTATAATCTGTTACACTCCAACCCTGGCTATAGTGAGGTCAACCATTAATCAATATTACCATTAATACATTGACTATTGGTCCCTGATAGACTTTCATACATGAGGATTGTTGATTGGATACAGATGATCAATTGATCACTGATTTTGTCCAATCACAGGTCAGGAGCAATGGGTGAAGCAGCTGAAGTGGGTGGGGCTCCAGAGCTTCAGCCAAATGAAATGGACTGCCCTCAATGACCCTGCCTTCCCGGGGGTGACCGGCGCCTTCTACAAGACCTACAAGAACTTCTCCTTCTACTGGATCCTCAAGGCTGGTCACATGGTGAGGAAACCGAAACATGTGTCCGAAAATCTCTTTTCTTTTCAACATTATATTTATTAGCTTTTCAAACGGGGTCAAGCATCAGAGTTGGTACAGTAATATTGATCTCTCCTTTTCTCACAAAGTGCAACCTTGTTTTACTTCCCTTCATGGGTTTTGAAACAAAATGACTGGTATATGGAAACATCCTCTATAGCCCATGCCTACATAAATCCATTGTTTTTACAATGGTGGAGAGTAGTGAATGAGTGTACACTTCAGGAGGGAGAGATTATTGGGACGTGACCCTAGTGTCGGAGTAGGAAGGTGATGCAGAAGATTGAACCCCAGTATTCAGTCATTATAGCCTTTCATTGGGAATATCTCAATTGCGTCCTCTCTCCTTCTCAAAGCCTGTTGGAGGAGAAGATGAGAGGGGAAGGGCCTCTGGCGTTCTCATCCAATGGGTTTTGAGAAGGAGACAAGGAGAAAGGTTATGCAATTGAGATCCTCCCCTAGTTTCATTTTTGTCTTGCACTCCCATGATTCATTGCTCTCTCTCTGTTACCAGATCCCCTCGGACCAGGGACCCATGGCACTGCAGATGCTGAAGATGATCACACAGCAGGACTAACACACTCACACACTCTCTCACTTAATAACACACACACACGCATACCGCACACACTAGAGCTGGACGATATGGAGACAAACAAATCCAGATTATGATATATTTCCTTTTTTATTTGTTGCAATATTGTTAAATCAGTTATTTTGGGGGGAGGTGTGCTAAAGCCGGACCACATGGACTAAAAGTCCGATCGTGATGAATGTAACTATAGTGTTTAATGGTTAGTTACTTTACATTAGCGAAGAGCTGGCTATCGGGATGAATGGAACTATAGTGTTTTTAATGGTTAGTTACTTTACATTAGCGAAGAGCTAGCTATCGGGATGAATGTAACTATAGTGTTTAATGGTTAGTTACTTTACATTAGCGAAGAGCTAGCTATCGGGATGAATGGAACTATAGTGTTTTTAATGGTTAGTTACTTTACATTAGCGAAGAGCTAATAAGAGCATCTTCTGTAAGATGAGGCAATAAGAGCGTCTGTTAAATGACACATTTTTAAAAGGTCATTCCTTCATCTGCAGGAACCCCTTTTTTTTTATAGTTCTATTGGTCCATTATTAAGTTAGGACTGTGATCGGGAGGCGGGGGTGAGCCAGTTCAGGAAATGAACCATAACGTTGGAGGCCAACCGCCGATAAACCCCACCTTCGCCCTGTCGGACTTTGCTTTCCTGCAGTTCTGTTAACGACGTGTTTGGCAGGCGGGAGAGAAGGACACTGCTAGCTAGGACTCCGTTACACAAGGTGGGAGGCAGCGGTAACTGGTTGGTTGGTAGCTAGCTAGGACTCCGTTACACAAGGCGGGAGGCAGCGGTAACTGGTTGGTTGGTAGCTAGCTAGGACTCCGTTACACAAGGCGGGAGGCAGCGGTAACTGGTTGGTTGGTAGCTAGCTAGGACTCCGTTACACAAGGCGGGAGGCAGGGGTAACTGGTTGGTTGGTAGCTAGCTAGGACTCCGTTACACAAGGCGGGAGGCAGCGGTAACTGGTTGGTTGGTAGCTAGCTAGGACTCCGTTACACAAGGCGGGAGGCAGCGGTAACTGGTTGGTTGGTAGCTAGCTAGGACTCCGTTACACAAGGCGGGAGGCAGGGGTAACTGGTTGGTTGGTAGCTAGCTAGGACTCCGTTACACAAGGCGGGAGGCAGCGGTAACTGGTTGGTTGGTAGCTAGCTAGGACTCCGTTACACAAGGCGGGAGGCAGCGGTAACTGGTTGGTTGGTAGCTAGCTAGCTAGGACACAGAGTTTCGTTCGCCCCTCATCATAATTTTATTTCCCTTTTGACCAACATTTAAATCTCTAGATTAGAATATCATGTGGCCCTCAAGCATGAAGATCAAGGCTAACCTACTTCATGGAGTGATTTGTTTGACAATCAGATGAAAACCAGTCATGATGTTGTGTTCATGGCACATTAAAAGGTCATACATTTTCACAGTTAAATGACATGTCTTCACACAGAAGAGGTCCCATGAAGAAAACATGTCTCCTTATGGAAATCAAATGCCAGTCCAACTGATTCATCCTGGTGCCAGCCCGGAGGGACAGGTAGAGAGTTTTCATAGCAGGAATCAACAACAATGCATAGACTATTACTGTTGACCAGGTAATGGTTCTAGAACAATCCACAGGAACGTTGTGTAGCAAAATTCCCCCAAAGAATGGTTCTAGAACAATCCACAGGAACGTTGTGTAGCAAAATTTCCCCAAAGAATGGTTCTAGAACAATCCACAGGAACGTTGTGTAGCAAAATAACCCAAAACGATTTGGTATGAGGAAGATGTTGTCTGTAATTTTTGTTTTATCGTCCCAGCTCTAGTACATGCACTCACACACACTCTCTGATGCCAGCTGGAATGGCTCCGTCGGATTTAAGGCAATCAGGAAGAATCACCAAATATAACCGACTGCTCAGTCCAGCATCATAGATTGATCTCTATCCCGTACCATTACTGATGACCAACTGCTCAGTCCCTCATCCATACTGTACCATTATCCACCACAAAATCTGCTTCCATACTGGTGCACTGAATAGGGTGCCATTTCAGATGGTGCACTATATCAGTGTTCAGCTCGTCTCTTGCAGCAGTAGCTCTGGTCCAGGGTGTTTTTTTCCCCCCGGCTTCACTCTTCACTATTGGAAGACAAAGATGAGAGAGCAGCTGAAAGACACCCTGCACCAGAGCTACTACAGAGAATACGGACTGGTACTCAAGATCTGTTGATTTAACTGATTGATTTTCTTTGTAAATTTGAGGTGTGAGAACAATAAATACAAGTTTTTTTTTTTCTAAATAGTGTGCCTGTTTCAATGCTTTGGTGGAGATTTGTTGACTAAAATATGAAACTAAGTCTTTAATTCTGTCATACATTTCTAAAATGTCCTTCATGTTGTTTTGTTAAACAGAACTCTGTCAGACCTTCAGTAACCAACATGGAACGCTGCAGTGGGAATGTTATGACTCCAACATGGAACGCTGCAGTGGGAATGTTATGACTCCAACATGGAACGCTGCAGTGGGAATGTTATGACTCCAACATGGAACGCTGCAGTGGGAATGTTATCCAACATGGAACGCTGCAGTGGGAATGTTATGACTCCAACATGGAACGCTGCAGTGGGAATGTTATGACTCCAACATGGAACGCTGCAGTGGGAATGTTATGACTCCAACATGGAACGCTGCAGTGGGAATGTTATGACTCCAACATGGAACGCTGCAGTGGGAATGTTATGACTCCAACATGGAACGCTGCAGTGGGAATGTTATGACTCCAACATGGAACGCTGCAGTGGAAATGTTATGACTCCAACATGGAACGCTGCAGTGGGAATGTTATGACTCCAACAACGCTGCAGTGGGAATGTTATGACTCCAACATGGAACGCTGCAGTGGGAATGTTATGACTCCAACATGGAACGCTGCAGTGGGAATGTTATGACTCCAACATGGAACGCTGCAGTGGGAATGTTATGACTCCAACATGGAACGCTGCAGTGGGAATGTTATGACTCCAACATGGAACGCTGCAGTGGGAATGTTATGACTCCAACATGGAACGCTGCAGTGGGAATGTTATGACTCCAACATGGAACGCTGCAGTGGGAATGTTATGACTCCAACATGGAACGCTGCAGTGGGAATGTTATGACTCCAACATGGAACGCTGCAGTGGGAATGTTATGACTCCAACATGGAACGCTGCAGTGGGAATGTTATGACTCCAACAACATTCAGAACGTTTTTTTAAATAGTATCTTTATTGATGCTTCAATTCATTTAGCATGTGGTGAATAATCTTTTTCTAGATGAAAGGATGCGTAGCGTGCAGTTTAAACGTGTGCTTGCTTTTCTCCTTAGAAAAAATAAAAGGGTGTGTGTCACTTCCTGTCGCGAGGAGACTGGTGCATCCTCTGGAAATCCGTAATGGGAGGGGCCACCGCCTCCTTCGTTCTCCGATTAACGTATTGACACGCTCCTTGACCACTTGGTTTCTGGGTCACGGAGGAGTCGCAGAGGGGAAGGTCTTTTGCCCAAATGGGGTCTCTATGTATCGGAATCTCTATGTTCTGTTTGAAGTATCCTTCCCTTGCTCTGCACCCAGAGCAAGACAATGGACTGCGTTCTGGCTTACTCTCACCTGTCCAGTCCTGCTTGCTCTCCGAGGATTGAACCTGGGGGCACGTTGTAGAGAGCTCAACAATGCACCTTTTTAAAGGCAATGTCCCTGCATCTACTCAGATTGCATTCACAGTAAGGGCTGCAGATGTCTGCTCAATCAGGAATTACCTACAGCGTGCTTCATGTTGGATTCTGGCCTTAATTGCGTTCCCCTAATTGTTCTGGGAAGATAATTATATTTTTTAATACTTTCTTGACTAGAAAAACATGGTTAACTCTATAGGTGACTAGGAGGATCACATCACTACAAACTAGCTTACTGAATCAGGTTATCACTGACTGGACAGGAAGTGGAGTAGCAAGTCCAGTAGTACATCCCAAATGGCACCCTATTCCCTATATAGTGCACTATAGGGAATAGGGTTCCATTTGGGACAGCCAGTACATTGCTACCCTTTCAGTGTCTTATGATTGGTCCGTCCTCTCCTCAGTATAACTGAGACTCCTCCTCCCCCATTGGGACTCAGGAACACGGAACCCCTCCCGGGACACGGGTTCCACCACCAGTTCTAGAAGACCTGGAGGTTCTGGAACCGTCAGCTCAGTCACACGGAATAAGGGGCAGTAGGCTCGGCCAATCAGGGACAGCTTGCCAGATGGGATCCGGGGTCTGGACCCCTCAGCCGGCGCCAGTACACCAGGAAGTGGCGTACGAGTTGGGCAGGGTAGCGCCAGCGCAGGGTGGCGTTGAGATTAAGTTTATTGGCGCCCCTCAGCCACACCACGTCATAGAGACACACACTCTGGACTGGGAGGGGAGGAACGGAGAGGGACTCAGCATCCAGGATCTGGGAGGAGGGAGACAGACAGACATCTTATAAGAAACACGGACACACAAATCAATCACTTTTATAAATGACTAAAATGTACAAACACTTACAACTTATACTGAACAAAAATATAAATGGAACAATTAAAGATTTTACTGAGTTGAAATAAATCAATTCATTAGGCCCTAATCTATGGATTTCACATGACTGGGAATACAGATATGCATTTGTTGGTCACATATATACTATATATCCAAAAATATTTTGGACACCCCTTAAAATTAGTGGATTCAGCTATTTCAGCCACACCTGTTGCTTACAGGTATATAAAATGTAGCACACAGCCAAGCAATCTCCATAGACAAACAGTAGAAGGCAGTAGAATGGCCCGTACTGAAGAGCTCAGTGACTTTCAACGTGGCACCATCATAGGATGCCACCTTTCCAACAAGTCAGTCGGCCCTGCTAGAGCTACCCTGGTCAACTGTAAGTGCTGTTATTGTGAAGTGGAAATGTCTAGGAGCAACAACGGCTCAGCCGCAAAGTGGTAGGCCACACAAGCTCACAGAACGGGACCGCCAAGTGCCGAAACACGTAGCACATAAAAATCTTATCCTCGGTTGCAACACTCACTACCGAGTTCCAAACTGCCTCTGGAAGCAACGTCGTCGGGAGCTTCTTGCAATGGGTTTCCATGGCCGAGCAGCCGCACACAAGCCTAAGATCACCATGCGCAAAGGCAAGTGTCACCTGGAGTGGTGTAAAGCTCGTCGCCATTGGACTCTGGAGCAGTAGACGCGTTTCTCTGGAGTGATGAATTGCGCTTCACCATGGGGCGGCAGGTAGCCTAGTGGTTAGAGCGTTGGACTTGGACCAAAAGGTTGCAAGATCGAATCCCCGAGCTGACAAGGTAAAAATCTGTCGTTCTGGCCCTGAACAAGGCAGTTAACCCACTGTTCCTAGGCCGTCATTGAAAATAAGAATGTGTTCTTAACTGACTTGCCTAGTTAAATAAAGGTAAAAAAAAAAAATCTGGAAGTCTGACGGATGAATCTAGGTTTGGCAGATGCCAGGAGAACGCTACCTGCCCCAATGCATAGTGCCAACTGTAAAGTTTGGTGGAGGAGGAATAATGGTCTGGGGCTGTTTTTCATGGTTCGGGCCCTTTAGTTCCAGTGAAGGGAAATCTTAACAATTCTAGACGATTCTGTGCTTTCAACTTTGTGGCAACAGTTTTGGGAAGGCCCTTTCCTGTTTCAGCATGACAATGCTGAACTTGACTGGCCTGCACATAGCCCTGACCTCAACCCCATCAAACACCTTTGGGATGAATTGGAACGCCGAAAGCTAAGGTAACTCAGTTACCTTAGAAAAGCTAAGGTAACTGAGCTAAACTTAGAAAGCTAAGGTAACTGAGCTAAACGACTACCGCCCCGTAGCACTCACATCCGTCATCATGAAGTGCTTTGAGAGACTAGTCAAGGACCATATCACCTCCACCCTACCTGACACCCTAGACCCACTCCAATTTGCTTACCGCCCAAATAGGTCCACAGACGATGCAATCTCAACCACACTGCACACTGCCCTAACCCATCTGGACAAGAGGAATACCTATGTGAGAATGCTGTTCATCGACTACAGCTCAGCATTCAACACCATAGTACCCTCCAAGCTCGTCATCAAGCTCGAGACCCTGGGTCTCGACCCCGCCCTGTGCAACTGGGTACTGGACTTCCTGACGGGCCGCCCCCAGGTGGTGAGGGTAGGCAACAACATCTCCTCCCCGCTGATCCTCAACACTGGGGCCCCACAAGGGTGCGTTCTGAGCCCTCTCCTGTACTCCCTGTTCACCCACGACTGCGTGGCCACGCACGCCTCCAACTCAATCATCAAGTTTGCGGACGACACAACAGTGGTAGGCTTGATTACCAACAACGACGAGACGGCCTACAGGGAGGAGGTGAGGGCCCTCGGAGTGTGGTGTCAGGAAAATAACCTCACACTCAACGTCAACAAAACTAAGGAGATGATTGTGGACTTCAGGAAACAACAGAGGGAACACCCCCATCCACATCGATGGAACAGTAGTGGAGAGGGTAGCAAGTTTTAAGTTCCTCGGCATACACATCACAGACAAACTGAATTGGTCCACTCACACAGACAGCATCGTGAGGAAGGCGCAGCAGCGCCTCTTCAACCTCAGGAGGCTGAAGAAATTCGGCTTGTCACCAAAAGCACTCACAAACTTCTACAGATGCACAATCGAGAGCATCCTGGCGGGCTGTATCACCGCCTGGTATGGCAACTGCACCGCCCTCAACCGTAAGGCTCTCCAGAGGGTAGTGAGGTCTGCACAACGCATCACCGGGGGCAAACTACCTGCCCTCCAGGACACCTACACCACCCGATGCTACAGGAAGGCCATAAAGATCATCAAGGACATCAACCACCCGAGCCACTGCCTGTTCACCCCGCTGTCATCCAGAAGGCGAGGTCAGTACAGGTGCATCAAAGCTGGGACCGAGAGACTGAAAAACAGCTTCTATCTCAAGGCCATCAGACTGTTAAACAGCCACCACTAACATTGAGTGGCTACTGCCAACACACTGTCAATGACACTGACTCTACTCCAGCCACTTTAATAATGGGAATTGATGGGAAATGATGTAAATATATCACTAGCCACTTTAAACAATGCTACCTTATATAATGTTACTTACCCTACATTATTCATCTCATATGCATACGTAGATACTGTACTCTATATCATCGACTGCATCCTTATGTAATACATGTATCACTAGCCACTTTAACTATGCCACTTGGTTTACATACTCATCTCATATGTATATACTGTACTCGATATCATCTACTGTATCTTGCCTATGCTGCTCTGTACCATCACTCATTCATATATCCTTATGTACATATTCTTTATCCCCTTACACTGTGTATAAGACAGTAGTTTTTTGGAATTGTTAGTTAGATTACTTGTTCGTTATTACTGCATTGTCGGAACTAGAAGCACAAGCATTTCGCTACACTCGCATTAACATCTGCTAACCATGTGTATGTGACAAATAAAATTTGATTTGATTTGATTTGACTGTGAGCCAGCCCTAATCGCTCAACATCAGAGCCCGACCTCACTAATGCTCTTGTGGCTGAATGAAAGCAAGTCCCCGCAGCAAAGTTCCAACATCTAGTGGAAAGCCTTCCCAGAAGAGTGGAGGCTGTTATAGCAGCAATGTTACAACATCTAGTGGAAAGCCTTCCCAGAAGAGTGGGGGCTGTTATAGCAGCAAGCGGGGGACCAACTCCATATTAATGCCCATGATTTGTTTATGAGGTGTTCGACTAGAAGGTGTCCACATACTGTTGGTCATGTAGAGTATCTCAACAGGCTGTATCATATAATTAGACCACATCAGTGCATTTGTTACGATAATAATCTATATAAAGTCCAGTCATTTGTTACGATAATAATCTATATAAAGTCCAGTCATTTGTTATGATAATAATCTATATAAAGTCCAGTCATTTGTTACGATAATAATCTATATAAAGTCCAGTCATTTGTTACGATAATAATCTATATAAAGTCCAGTCATTTGTTAAATTAGATGCACATTTGCTAAAACACTATAAAAGACAGAGATAATGGGAAATCCAATGAGAGATGATCTTGCCCTGTTTGAGGATTTACACACGCTACATTTAGCAGACCGCTTTTTAGAGACCGGTGGGACTTTTTTCCCCCAGAAAATACAGATTGGCTCATCAGATATCATTTCCCAAAACCAACCTTATAGGATTATCGAGGATTTAAGAGCTACTTTAGAAAGGCAAACACATGCCGTTCCGGTGCACATCCAAGTGCTGTCCACCCTTGGGGGGTTTGGCAACGAGCACTTTCACCGGGAACTTGCCGAGCGGCATCTCCCAGCCCTCGATGAGCCGACGTTTCAGATGCAATCATCAGCTAAACAAACAGGTTGAAGTCAAGAGGGGTTTCTTTTCCATCAGGGTTCCCAAATAAGGAACAGAGAACTCGACGGCCCCCACGTCGCCATTAAAAACACCACATCCCAAAACGAGTTCATCGACTGGATGTGAACAGGAAATGCTTCCTCTCTTAATGTGAAAGGTGAAAGGTTATGTGAGGATCAAAAGACGCTGCCGAATGTGGTGGCCAGGTGAAAGGTTATGTGAGGATCCAAAGACGCTGCTGTATGTGGTGGCCAGGCGGAAAGAAGGACTGGTTCATTCTGCTGTATGTGGTGGCCAGGTGGAAAGAAGGACTGGTTCATTCTGCTGTATGTGGTGGCCAGGTGGGAAGAAGGACTGGTTCATTCTGCTGTATGTGGTGGCCAGGTGGGAAGAAGGACTGGTTCATTCTGCTGTATGTGGTGGCCAGGTGGAAAGAAGGACTGGTTCATTCTGCTGTATGTGGTGGCCAGGTGGAAAGAAGGACTGGTTCATTCTGCTGTATGTGGTGGCCAGGTGGAAAGAAGGACTCGTTCATTCTGCTGTATGTGGTGGCCAGGTGGGAAGAAGGACTGGTTCATTCTGCTGTATGTGGTGGCCAGGTGGAAAATACGACTCGTTCATTCTGCTGTATGTGGTGGCCAGGTGGGAAGAAGGACTGGTTCATTCTGCTGTATGTGGTGGCCAGGTGGAAAAGAAGGACTGGTTCATTCTGCTGTATGTGGTGGCCAGGTGGGAAGAAGGACTGGTTCATTCTGCTGTATGTGGTGGCCAGGTGGAAAAGAAGGACTGGTTCATTCTCCTGTATGTGGTGGCCAGGTGGAAAGAAGGACTGGTTCATTCTGCTGTATGTGGTGGCCAGGTGGGAAGGAATTCTGCTGTATGTGGTGGCCAGGACTGGTTCATTCTGCTGTATGTGGTGGCCAGGTGGAAAGAAGGACTGGTTCATTCTCCTGTATGTGGTGGCCAGGTGGAAAGAAGGACTGGTTCATTCTGCTGTATGTGGTGGCCAGGTGGAAAGAAGGACTGGTTCATTCTGCTGTATGTGGTGGCCAGGTGGAAAGAAGGACTGGTTCATTCTGCTGTATGTGGTGGCCAGGTGGAAAGAAGGACTGGTTCATTCTGCTGTATGTGGTGGCCAGGTGGAAAGAAGGACTGGTTCATTCTGCTGTATGTGGTGGCCAGGTGGAAAGAAGGACTGGTTCATTCTGCTGTATGTGGTGGCCAGGTGGAAAGAAGGACTGGTTCATTCTGCTGTATGTGGTGGCCAGGTGGAAAGAAGGACTGGTTCATTCTGCTGTATGTGGTGGCCAGGTGGAAAGAAGGACTGGTTCATTCTGCTGTATGTGGTGGCCAGGTGGAAAGAAGGACTGGTTCATTCTGCTGTATGTGGTGGCCAGGTGGAAAGAAGGACTGGTTCATTCTGCTGTATGTGGTGGCCAGGTGGAAAGAAGGACTGGTTCATTCTGCTGTATGTGGTGGCCAGGTGGAAAGAAGGACTGGTTCATTCTCCTGTATGTGGTGGCCAGGTGGAAAAGAAGGACTGGTTCATTCTGCTGTATGTGGTGGCCAGGTGGAAAAGAAGGACTGGTTCATTCTCCTGTATGTGGTGGCCAGGTGGAAAAAGGACTGGTTCATTCTGCTGTATGTGGTGGCCAGGTGGAAAAGAAGGACTGGTTCATTCTCCTGTATGTGGTGGCCAGGTGGAAAAGAAGGGCTTGTTCATTCTGCTGTATGTGGTAGCCAGGTGGAAAAGAAGGACTGGTTCATTCTCCTGTATGTGGTGGCCAGGTGGAAAATACGACTCATTCATTCTGCTGTATGTGGTGGCCAGGTGGAAAAGAAGGACTGGTTCATTCTCCTGTATGTGGTGGCCAGGTGGAAAAGAAGGGCTTGTTCATTCTGCTGTATGTGGTGGCCAGGTGGAAAAGAAGGACTGGTTCATTCTGCTGTATGTGGTGGCCAGGTGGAAAAGAAGGACTGGTTCATTCTGCTGTATGTGGTGGCCAGGTGGAAAAGAAGGACTGGTTCATTCTCCTGTATGTGGTGGCCAGGTGGAAAATACGACTCATTCATTCTCCTGTATGTGGTGGCCAGGTGGAAAAGAAGGACTGGTTCATTCTGCTGTATGTGGTGGCCAGGTGGAAAGAAGGACTGGTTCATTCTGCTGTATGTGGTGGCCAGGTGGAAAATACGACTCATTCATTCTCCTGTATGTGGTGGCCAGGTGGAAAAGAAGGACTGGTTCATTCTGCTGTATGTGGTGGCCAGGTGAAAAGAAGGGCTTGTTCATTCTGCTGTATGTGGTGGCCAGGTGGAAAAGAAGGACTGGTTCATTCTGCTGTATGTGGTGGCCAGGTGGAAAGAAGGACTGGTTCATTCTGCTGTATGTGGTGGCCAGGTGAAAAGAAGGACTGGTTCATTCTGCTGTATGTGGTGGCCAGTATGTGGTGGCCAAAAGAAGGACTGGTTCATTCTCCTGTATGTGGTGGCCAGGTGGAAAACACGACTCATTCATTTTGCTGTATGTGGTGGCCAGGTGGGAAGAAGGACTGGTTCATTCTGCTGTATGTGGTGGCCAGGTGGAAAATACGACTCATTCATTCTGCTGTATGTGGTAGCCAAGGTCAATGCACGAGCACTGAGGCAGAGAACAATCGGTATTTATCAACGGTTATATCCTACCGGTGTGCCTATAATGCTCTTAGGATTGTTCTAGAAATCTCACTTTTTTTTCTCTATGCTTACGAACATTCTAAATTCCGTATTTTAAAACAGTTTCTAAACAATATTGATAAGTGAGGCCCCAGGCCTAAGAGTCGGGGACAGATATGATTCTGGTGACTGGTAATTCTGTGGTAAGGTCTCTCTCTCTCTCACCATAATCTCTCCGACCCGGCATTTGAAGGGTGTGTCCTTATCTCCTCCATCACGCTGCACGCTCACACACACATCCCTCAGAGCACAGCCCTGCAGCTCCAACTGGGAACACCTGGCACACACACGTTATTACAAACAGTATTACTAGCCTATATCACACACACACACACACACACATCCCTCAGAGCACAGCCCTGCAGCTCCAACTGGGAACACCTGGCACACACACACACACACACACACACGTTATTACAAACAGTATTACTAGCCTATATCACACACACACGTTATTACAAACAGTATTACTAGCCTATATCACACACACACACACACACACACACACACGTTATTACAAACAGTATTACTAGCCTATATCACACACACACACACGTTATTACAAACAGTATTACTAGCCTATATCACACACACACACACACACACACACACACACACACACACACACACATCTCTCAGAGCACAGCCCTGCAGCTCCAACACACACACACACAGGTCTTCTTACCTGACAGTCCATCCGTCTGGGTTCCACTGTCCACAGCTCTGAGAGAACTGTCTCATCAACTGGTGGTCCTCTGTTAAAGCAACAGGCTCAATACTGCTGGCTACACACACACACACACACACACACACACAGACACACACACATCAATAATAATACAACACTTTACAACTCAGGTACAGTGCCTTGCGAAAGTATTCGGCCCCCTTGAACTTTGCGACCTTTTGCCACATTTCAGGCTTCCAACATAAAGATATAAAACTGTATTTTTTTGTGAAGAATCAACAACAAGTGGGACACAATCATGAAGTGGAACGACATTTATTGGATATTTCAAACTTTTTTAACAAATCAAAAACTGAAAAATTGGGCGTGCAAAATTATTCAGCCCCTTTACTTTCAGTGCAGCAAACTCCCTCCAGAAGTTCAGTGAGGATCTCTGAATGATCCAATGTTGACCTAAATGACTAATGTTGATAAATACAATCCACCTGTGTGTAATCAAGTCTCCGTATAAATGCACCTGCACTGTGATAGTCTCAGAGGTCTGTTAAAAGCGCAGAGAGCATCATGAAGAACAAGGAACACACCAGGCAGGTCCGAGATACTGTTGTGAAGAAGTTTAAAGCCGGGTTTGGATACAAAAAGATTTCCCAAGCTTTAAACATCCCAAGGAGCACTGTGCAAGCGATAATATTGAAATGGAAGGAGTATCAGACCACTGCAAATCTACCAAGACCTGGCCGTCCCTCTAAACTTTCAGCTCATACAAGGAGAAGACTGATCAGAGATGCAGCCAAGAGGCCCATGATCACTCTGGATGAACTGCAGAGATCTACAGCTGAGGTGGGAGACTCTGTCCATAGGACAACAATCAGTCGTATATTGCACAAATCTGGCCTTTATGGAAGAGTGGCAAGAAGAAAGCCATTTCTTAAAGATATCCATAAAAAGTGTTGTTTAAAGTTTGCCACAAGCCACCTGGGAGACACACCAAACATGTGGAAGAAGGTGCTCTGGTCAGATGAAACCAAAATTGAACTTTTTGGCAACAATGCAAAACGTTATGTTTGGCGTAAAAGCAACACAGCTCATCACCCTGAACACACCATCCCCACTGTCAAACATGGTGGTGGCAGCATCATGGTTTGGGCCTGCTTTTCTTCAGCAGGGACAGGGAAGATGGTTAAAATTGATGGGAAGATGGATGGAGCCAAATACAGGACCATTCTGGAAGAAAACCTGATGGAGTCTGCAAAAGACCTGAGACTGGGACGGAGATTTGTCTTCCAACAAGACAATGATCCAAAACATAAAGCAACATCTACAATGGAATGGTTCAAAAATAAACATATCCAGGTGTTAGAATGGCCAAGTCAAAGTCCAGACCTGAATCTAATCGAGAATCTGTGGAATGAACTGAAAACTGCTGTTCACAAATGCTCTCCATCCAACCTCACTGAGCTCGAGCTGTTTTGCAAGGAGGAATGGGAAAAAATTTCAGTCTCTCGATGTGCAAAACTGATAGAGACATACCCCAAGCGACTTACAGCTGTAATCGCAGCAAAAGGTGGCCCTACAAAGTATTAACTTAAGGGGGCTGAATAATTTTGCACGCCCAATTTTTCAGTTTTTGATTTGTTAAAAAAGTTTGAAATATCCAATAAATGTCGTTCCACTTCATGATTGTGTCCCACTTGTTGTTGATTCTTCACAAAAAAATACAGTTTTATATCTTTATGTTTGAAGCCTGAAATGTGGCAAAAGGTCGCAAAGTTCAAGGGGGCCGAATACTTTCGCAAGGCACTGTATATCCTGAACTGTGTGTGATATGACTCACTAGGTATATCCTGAACTGTGTGATATGACTCACTAGGTATATCCTGAACTGTGTGTGATATGACTCACTAGGTATATCCTGAACTGTGTGATATGACTCACTAGGTATATCCTGAACATCTCTGTGTGATATGACTCACTAGGTATATCCTGAACTGTGTGTGATATGACTCACTAGGTATATCCTGAACTGTGTGTGATATGACTCACTAGGTATATCCTGAACTGTGTGATATGACTCACTAGGTATATCCTGAACTGTGTGTGAGATATGACTCACTAGGTATATCCTGAACTGTGTGTGATATGACTCACTAGGTATATCCTGAACACCTCTGTGTGATATGACTCACTAGGTATATCCTGAACTGTGTGTGATATGACTCACTAGGTATATCCTGAACACCTCTGTGTGATATGACTCACTAGGTATATCCTGAACTGTGTGTGATATGACTCACTAGGTATATCCTGAACTGTGTGTGAGACATGACTCACTAGGTATATCCTGAACACCTCTGTGTGATATGACTCACTAGGTATATCCTGAACTGTGTGTGAGATATGACTCACTAGGTATATCCTGAACTGTGTGTGATATGACTCACTAGGTATATCCTGAACTGTGTGTGAGACATGACTCACTAGGTATATCCTGAACACCTCTGTGTGATATGACTCACTAGGTATATCCTGAACTGTGTGTGATATGACTCACTAGGTATATCCTGAAGACCTCTGTGTGATATGACTCACTAGGTATATCCTGAACTGTGTGATATGACTCACTAGGTATATCCTGAAGACCTCTGTGTGATATGACTCACTAGGTATATCCTGAACACCTCTGTGTGTGCAGAGTGTAGCATCAGCAGTCTTTAACTCCAGAGAGACAGTGACCCCAGGAGACGGCTTATAGATCAGAGACACAAAGACCCTGGAGGATAGAGGCACCTGGAGAGAAAAGATCCTGGGAGGGGAGAGAGGGAGAAAAGAGGGAGCGATGGGAAGGGGAAGAGAGGGAGAAGAGGGGGAGCGAGGGGAAGGGGAAGAGAGGGAGCGAGGGGAAGGGGAAGAGAGGGAGCGAGGGGAAGGGGAAGAGAGGGAGCGAGGGGAAGGGGAAGAGAGGGAGCGAGGGGAAGGGGGAGAGAGGGAGCAATGGGAAGGGGAAGAGAGGGAGAAGAGAGGGAGCAATGGGAAGGGGAAGAGAGGGAGCGATGGGAAGGGGAAGAGAGGGAGCAATGGGAAGGGGAAGAGAGGGAGAAGAGAGGGAGCAATGGGAAGGGGAAGAGAGGGAGCGATGGGGAAGGGGAAGAGAGGGAGAAAGAGGGAGCGAGGGGAAGGGGAAGAGAGGGAGAAGAGAGGGAGCAATGGGAAGGGGAAGAGAGGGAGCGATGGGAAGGGGAACAGAGGGAGAAGAGAGGGAGAAGAGAGGGAGCGATGGGAAGGGGAACAGAGGGAGAAGAGAGGGAGCGAGGGGAAGGGGAAGAGAGGGAGCGAGGGGAAGGGGAAGAGAGGGAGAAGAGAGGGAGCGAGGGGAAGGGGAAGAGAGGGAGCGAGGGGAAGGGGAAGAGAGAGAGCGAGGGGGGAAGGGGAAGAGAGGGAGCGAGGGGAAGGGGAAGAGAGGGGAAGGGGAAGAGAGGGAGAAGAGAGGGAGCGATGGGAAGAGAGAGGGAGCGAGGAGCGAGGGGAAGAGAGAGGGAGCGAGGGGAAGAGCAAGGAGCGAGGGGAAGAGAGGGAACGAGGGGAAGAGAGAGGGAGCGATGGGAAGAGAGAGGGAGCGAGGGGAAGAGAGGAAATGAGGGGAAGAGAGGGAGCGAGGGGAAGAGAGGGAGCGAGGGGAAGAGAGAGAGGAGCGAGGGGAAGAGAGGGAGCGAGGGGAAGAGAGAGGGAGCGAGGGGAAGCGAGAGGAACCGAGGGGAAGAGAGAGGGAGCGAGGGAGCGAGGGGAAGAGAGAGGGAGCGAGGGGAAGAGAGAGGGAGCGATGGGAAGGGGAGAGAGGGAGCGAGGGGAAGAGAGAGGGAGCGAGAGGGATGGGAAGGGGAGAGAGGGAGCGATGGGAAGGGGAGAGAGGGAGCGATGGGAAGGGGAAGAGAGGGAGCGAGGGGAAGAGAGAGGGAGCGATGGGAAGGGAGAGAGGGAGCGATGGGAAGGGGAGAGAGGGAGAAGAGAGGGAGCGATGGGAAGGGGAAGAGAGGGAGAAGAGAGGGAGAAGAGAGGGAGAGAGGGGAAGGGGAAGAGAGGGAGAAGAGAGGGAGAAGAGAGGGAGCGATGGGAAGGGGAAGAGAGGGAGAAGAGAGGGAGCGAGGGGAAGGGGAAGAGAGGGAGAAGAGAGGGAGCGAGGGGAAGGGGAAGAGAGGGAGAAGAGAGAGGGAGCGAGGGGAAGAGAGCGGGAGTGAGGGGAAGAGAGAGGGAGCGAGGGGAAGAGAGAGGAAGCGAGGGGAAGAGAGAGGGAGCGAGGGGAAGAGAGATGGAGCGAGAGGGAGCGAGGGGAAGAGAGAGGGAGCGAGGGGAAGAGAGAGAGGCCATAGCATTTGAATCCTTAAAGCTGTAAGAGGAATATACAAGCCCTCATGAACACACACTCCCCTACACACTCCCCCCCCACACACTCCCCCACTCCCCCACACACACCCCTACACACTCCCCCACACACTCCCCTACACACTCCCCCACACACTCCCCCCACACACACACCCCCCACACACTCCCCACACACACACTACACCCCCACACACTCCCCTACCTGGCGCAGACTTTAGACAGCATGGAGGGTAGGACGCCCTCTACGAGCAGAGAGCTGCCCCCGCTCCAGGCATCTTCAGGGCAGCCCTGGGTCCTCAGCCAGCCCTCCCCCTCGAGGGTCTCTCTGTAGTATAGGGGTTGCAGCTCCTGGGCATCCAGGTTGAACCAGCTACGATCCACCTCACGCTACACAACCCAGCAGACACACACAGGACAGGTCAGAGGGTAACTACAGGACACGAATAGGACAGAATCCCATCCAATGATACATAGTGCAGTACAATGCATTCCAACGAAGACCCAGATCCTTGTTGTTACTCATAGTGTGACAGTCATGGAATTTTGGATGCATGATAATTGGTCAGCCAAACGACCGCAGTCTCCGTAATAACCACTGAGCACATTTTCTCCCTTCCTCCTCTCCTAACTGCATGTGCTGCCATAGAAATAAAACGAATAGAACAGGCGTCCCCATTCAAGTCAATTATGGCATAATGGGTGGACTGGCAGCCATTGCGAGTGTACCCATAGGAGCAGAGCAGGAAGTGTACCCATAGGAGCAAAGCAGGAAGTGTACCCATAGGAGCAGAGCAGGAAGTGTACCCATAGGAGCAAAGCAGGAAGTGTACCCATAGGAGCAGAGCAGGAAGTGTACCCATAGGAGCAAAGCAGGAAGTGTACCCATAGGAGCAAAGCAGGAAGTGTACCCATAGGAGCAAAGCAGGAAGTGTACCCATAGGAGCAAAGCAGGAAGTGTACCCATAGGAGCAGAGCAGGAAGTGTACCCATAGGAGCAAAGCAGGAAGTGTACCCATAGGAGCAAAGCAGGAAGTGTACCCATAGGAGCAGAGCAGGAAGTGTACCCATAGGAGCAGAGCAGGAAGTGTACCCATAGGAGCAGAGCAGGAAGTGTACCCATAGGAGCAGAGCAGGAAGTGTACCCATAGGAGCAGAGCAGGAAGTGTACCCATCAATATGTGCTGTGATTTGTTGATACAACTCAAATACATTATATTGCATGAGCCACATCAGTTAACATCATTTGAATGAAAATTCTACATTATCATGGAAAGTATTGCATCACAATACCCAGGCAGCCATGGTGGGGGCAATTTTATGAATATTCTAGACATAGAACCCGTCCTCTGATTGGTTGACTCACTCACCTGTCCCCTCCAGTAGAGGCTGGTCCCAGCACCCTGGCAGAAGGAGGAGACGAAAGGGAGGGGCGACGAGGGCCGGTGGACATACAGGAAGTCAGACAGAAGAGACCAGAACCTGCAGACAGGAAACAGGATGTGACATTGTAGGATACGACATAGGAGGGTCACTTTCGACTGTGGCTATGCTACGTGTGGTATGAGTGAGCGCTTTTATAAGAGAGAAAATATAGTATATTTTATTAGTTTATTCAACAGGGTCCAGGGACCATGTATAACAAACATGGCACCAGATGTTAGCATCAGATGTTAGCGCCAGGTGTTAGCGCCAGGTGTTAGCTACATGCCTTGTACTCATCTAAAGTCCTTAGATAGACAGCATCACTTCATATTTCCCAGAGGCATTTAAGGTGTGGCGTTCGATAAAACATCCCACTACATTAGTAGACACTAGACAAAACAACCACAGCGCTACATTAGACAAAACAACCACAGCGCTACATTAGACAAAACAACCACAGCGCTACACTAGACAAAACAACCACAGCGCTACACTAGACAAAACAACCACAGCGCTACACTAGACAAAACAACCACAGCGCTACACTAGACAAAACAACCACAGCGCTACATTAGACAAAACAACCACAGCGCTACATTAGACAAAACAACCACAGCGCTACATTAGACAAAACAACCACAGCGCTACATTAGACAAAACAACCACAGCGCTGCACTAGACAAAACAACCACAGCGCTACACTAGACAAAACAACCACAGTGCTACACTAGACAAAACAACCACAGCGCTACACTAGACAAAACAACCACAGCGCTACATTAGACAAAACAACCACAGCGCTACACTAGACAAAACAACCACAGCGCTACATTAGACAAAACAACCACAGCGCTACACTAGACAAAATCCCCAAAACAACCACAGCGCTACACTAGACAAAACAACCACAGCGCTACACTAGACAAAACAACCACAGCGCTACATCAGACAAAATCCCCAAAACAACCACAGCGCTACACTAGACAAAACAACCACAGCGCTGCACTAGACAAAATCCCCAAAACAACCACAGCGCTGCACTAGACAAAATCCCCAAAACAACCACAGCGCTGCACTAGACAAAATCCCCAAAACAACCACAGCGCTGCACTAGACAAAATCCCCAAAACAACCACAGCGCTACATTAGACAAAACAACCACAGCGCTACACTAGACAAAACAACCACAGCGCTACACTAGACAAAACAACCACAGCGCTACACTAGACAAAACAACCACAGCGCTACATTAGACAAAACAACCACAGCGCTACATTAGACAAAACAACCACAGCGCTGCATTAGACAAAACAACCACAGCGCTACACTAGACAAAACAACCACAGTGCTACACTAGACAAAACAACCACAGTGCTACACTAGACAAAACAACCACAGCGCTACACTAGACAAAACAACCACAGCGCTACATCAGACAAAATCCCCAAAACAACCACAGCGCTACACTAGACAAAACAACCACAGCGCTGCACTACACAAAATCCCCAAAACAACCACAGCGCTGCACTAGACAAAATCCCCAAAACAACCACAGCGCTACATTAGACAAAACAACCACAGCGCTACACTAGACAAAACAACCACAGCGCTACACTAGACAAAACAACCACAGCGCTACACTAGACAAAACAACCACAGCGCTACATTAGACAAAACAACCACAGCGCTACATTAGACAAAACAACCACAGCGCTACACTAGACAAAACAACCACAGTGCTACACTAGACAAAACAACCACAGTGCTACACTAGACAAAACAACCACAGCGCTACACTAGACAAAACAACCACAGCGCTACATCAGACAAAATCCCCAAAACAACCACAGCGCTACACTAGACAAAACAACCACAGCGCTGCACTACACAAAATCCCCAAAACAACCACAGCGCTGCACTAGACAAAATCCCCAAAACAACCACAGCGCTGCACTAGACAAAATCCCCAAAACAACCACAGCGCTGCACTAGACAAAATCCCCAAAACAACCACAGCGCTACATTAGACAAAACAACCACAGCTACACTAGACAAAACAACCACAGCGCTACACTAGACAAAAACAACCACAGCGCTACACTAGACAAAACAACCACAGCGCTACATTAGACAAAACAACCACAGCGCTACATTAGACAAAACAACCACAGCGCTGCATTAGACAAAACAACCACAGCGCTACACTAGACAAAACAACCACAGCGCTACACTAGACAAAACAACCACAGTGCTACACTAGACAAAACAACCACAGCGCTACACTAGACAAAACAACCACAGCGCTGCACTAGACAGTAAAAGCAGCAGAAGTTCATCTCACTTGTCCTGTTCCTTCCTGAAGTCATTCTTGTCTGGGATGGACTCGTACACCCAGCCTGGAGCAAAGATGGCTGTGGAGAAGTCGTGTTTACGAATCATCTCCAGAGCCTGGGGAGGGAGGGACTGGTGTTTATATATTGTTACGAGCACACACCACTTTATGATCACACACACACACACACTCACACACTCACACACAATAAATTCCACTTCTTTAAGAAGACACACGCACGTACCTGTGACTAAGCACTGACACACACACACCCCACCCTTCTCCCACCATCTCCCCCCCCTCCCTCCCCAACCCCCCTCTGACCCCCCTCAAACCCTCCCCCTCACCCTCCCCCTCCGACCCCCCCCTCCTCCTACCCTCCGACCCTCCCCTCCGTTCTCCCCCCCTCCGACCCGACCCTCCCAGTTCTAACCTTATTAGTCTCCAACTTCCCCCCCACCACCTCTCCCCTGGCGAACACGTCCACCCCAACAAAGATGTCCGCCAGCCGGCCCTGAGCAGCTGAGTAGGCCTTCATTCCCTCCAGGTTCTGCTCTGTCCAGTTATAGTTGGTGAAGATACCATCACACGCTGAGAAAAACACTCTGAGAGAAGGGGGGAGTGGAGAGAGAGAGAGAGAGTTGAAGGGGGGAGTGGAGAGAGAGAGAGAGAGTTGAAGGGGGAGTGGAGAGAGAGAGAGAGAGAGTTGAAGGGGGAGTGGAGAGAGAGAGAGGTGAAGGGGGAGTGGAGAGAGAGAGAGAGAGTTGAGGGGGGAGTGGAGAGAGAGAGAGAGAGGTGAAGGGGGAGTGGAGAGAGAGAGAGAGAGTTGAAGGGGGGGGGAGAGAGAGAGAGAGAGAGAGAGAGAGAGTTGAAGGGGGAGTGGAGAGAGAGAGTTGAATGAAGGGGGAGTGGAGAGAGAGAGAGAGAGTTGAAGGGGGAGTGGAGAGAGAGAGAGGTGAAGGGGGGTGGAGAGAGAGAGAGAGTTGAAGGGGGAGTGGAGGAGAGAGAGTTGAAGGGGGAGTGAGAGAGAGAGAGGTGAAGGGGGGGGGAGAGAGAGAGAGAGAGTTGAAGGGGGAGTGGAGAGAGAGAGAGAGAGTGAAGGGGAGTGGAGAGAGACAGGTGAAGGAGGGAGTGGAGAGAGAGAGAGAGAGAGAGAGGTGAAGGGGGAGTGGGAGAGAGTTGAAGGGGGAGTGGAGAGAGAGAGGTGAAGGGGGGGGAGAGAGAGAGAGAGAGAGAGGTGAAGGGGGGAGTGGAGAGAGAGACAGGTGAAGGGGGAGGGGGGAGAGAGACAGGTGAAGGGGGGAGAGAGAGAGAGAGAGAGAGAGAGAGAGAGGTGAAGGGGGAGTGGAGAGAGAGTTGAAGGGGGAGTGGGAGAGAGAGAGGGGGGGGAGAGTGGAGAGAGAGGTGAAGGGGAGTGGAGAGAGAGAGGTTGAGGGGGAGAGAGAGAGAGAGAGAGTTGAAGGGGGAGGGAGAGAGAGAGAGAGAGAGAGAGAGAGAGTTGAGAGAGGGAGTTGAAGGGGGAGTGAGAGAGGTTAAGGGGGAGTGGAGAGAGAGAGAGAGAGAGAGGGGGAGAGAGAGAGAGAGAGAGAGATGAAGGGGGAGTGGAGAGAGAGAGAGGTGTAAATTATCTCCTTATCTTCCCTATCCACATTTTCCAGTCCCTCACCTTCTCACCTCCTCTCCCCCTCCCCCCCTCACCTCCTCTCCCCCTCCCTCACCTCCTCTCCCCCCTCCCTCACCTCCTCTCCCCCGTCCACCTACCTGTTGGATGGGTTGAGTTCATTCTGCCATTTGAGCTGTCCGTTCTCCAGAACAGAGTCATACCACAAAACCATACTACCAGGGACTCTCTCGTGCATCTGGTCCGTCAGATAACGTAGAAACAGAGGAGTGTTCTTGACAGCAGTCTCCTAATTACACGAGAGGAGACGGAGGGCAGGGAACATACACGTTATCAATCATCGATGTGTTTCCCAATGGCCCCCTCTGTCTCCTACAGGAGGCTGTAGACAGGGAGGGTGTAGACATGGAGGCTGTAGACCTAAAGGAGACTTGTCATTGTTGACGTTCTGGGTTCAGCACAGTAATATAGGTCAGTATACTGTAGGACAGCAGATAACAGGGAGGCTGTCGACCTAAAGGAGACTTGTCATTGTTGACGTTCTGGGTTCAGCACAGTAATATAGGTCAGTATACTGTAGGACAGCAGATAACAGGGAGGCTGTAGACCTAAAGGAGACTTGTCATTGTTGACGTTCTGGGTTCAGCACAGTGTGCAGACACCTGATGAGGTCATTACTGCTGTTTCTACCATACTGCTTTAGCCTGTACACTCCTTTCAGAAGTAAACAAGTGTCTACAGGTGAAGAGGTGTAAAGACTGACTGTGTCCCCAATGGCACCGGATTCACTATATAGGGCACTACTTATAGGGAATAGAAGGGGAATATAATGCACTAGTTATAGGGAATAGAGGGGGAATATAGTGCACTACTTATAGGGAATAGAAGGGGAATATAGTGCACTACTTACAGGGAATAGAAGGGGAATATAGTGCACTAGTTATAGGGAATAGAGGGGGAATATATAGAGCATTAGTTATAGGAAATAGAGGGGGAATATAGTGCACTAGTTATAGGGAATAGAGGGGGAATATAGTGCACTAGTTATAGGGAATAGAGGGGGAATATAGTGCACTAGTTATAGGGAATAGAAGGGGAATATAGGAATAGAGAGGGGAATATAGTGCACTAGTTATAGGGAATAGAGGGGAATATAGTGCACTTAGTTAGGGAATAGAGGGGAATATAGTGCACTAGTTATATGGAATAGAGGGGAATATAGTGCACTGCACTGAGTTATAGGGAATAGAGGGGGAATATATAGTGCACTAGTTATAGTTATAGGAAATAGTGCACTAGTTATAGGGAATAGAGGGGAATATAGTGCACTAGTTATAGGGAATAGAGGGGAATATAGTGCACTAGTTATATAGAAGGGGAATATAGTGCACTAGTTATAGGGAATAGAAGGGGAATATAGTGCACTAGTTATAGGGAATAGAAGGGGAATATAGTGCACTAGTTATAGGGAATAGAGGGGAATATAGTGCACTAGTTATAGGGAATAGAGGGGAATATAGTGCACTAGGGAATAGAAGGGGAATATAGTGCACTAGTTATAGGGAATAGGAATAGCACTAGTTATAGGGAATAGGGGAATATAGTGCACTAGTTATAGGGAATAGTGCACTAGTTATAGGGAATAGAGGGGGAATATAGTGCACTAGTTATAGGGAATAGAGGGGGAATATAGTGCACTAGTTATAGGGAATAGAGGGGGAATATAGTGCACTAGTTATAGGGAATAGAGGGGGAATATAGTGCACTAGTTATAGGGAATAGAGGGGGAATATAGTGCACTAGTTATAGGGAATAGAGGGGGAATATAGTGCACTAGTTATAGGGAATAGAGGGGGAATATAGTGCACTAGTTATAGGGAATAGGGGGAATAGTTATAGGGGAATATAGTGCACTAGTTATAGGGAATAGAAGGGGAATATAGTGCACTAGTTATAGGGAATAGAGGGGGAATATAGTGCACTAGTTATAGGGAATAGAGGGGGAATATAGTGCACTAGTTATAGGGAATAGAGGGGGAATATAGTGCCATTTTTCAACGCACCCACAACATAATGAAAACCAACGTCTCTATAGCACAGCAATAGACAAAGAGTTTAGTGTAGAATAACAAATTGTTTAAAGTTATAAAACTCACACCGAGAGGGTTCTCGATGTTGATCAGCCAACCATCGAAGCCGTAACAGTGGGCTATCTGAACCAGCCTATCAGCTACGGCCCTGTAAGACTCCTCCTCTTTCAGGAAGACCTCGCACATCTTCCCCCCGTCCGTCCACTCAGTGATGAAGGTGCCTGGAGAACAAGCCAATCACAGCCGTCGATCAGTCACTGTGGAACTCAAACAGACCAATCAGCAGTGTGACTTTAAGGCCGTCAGATCGGCACCTATATTCTCAACGTGAGCCCTTTCAGTACTGAAGAAGGCAAACGTCCCAACCGTTTCCGATATGAATCCAACACCTAGAATATAATCTGTTTGATATAGAAGGCTTGTGTTCTCTCTCCTGTACACTGTGTAAACTATTAGAATGTCATCTGTTAGGTTCAACCCCTTATACTGTACATCTCACTGTATATGACCTGAGTGTAGACAACACTTCCTCTGAGTGTAGACAACACTTCCTCTGAGTGGTAGACAACACTTCCTCTGAGTGGTAGACAACACTTCCTCTGACTGGTAGACAACACTTCCTCTGAGTGGTAGACAACACTTCCTCTGAGTGGTAGACAACACTTCCTCTGAGTGGTAGACAACACTTCCTCTGAGTGGTAGACAACACTTCCTCTGAGTGGTAGACAACACTTCCTCTGAGTGGTAGACAACACTTCCTCTGAGTGGTAGACAACACTTCCTCTGAGTGGTAGACAACACTTCCTCTGAGTGGTAGACAACACTTCCTCTGAGTGTAGACAACACTTCCTCTGAGTGGTAGACAACACTTCCTCTGAGTGGTAGACAACACTTCCTCTGACTGGTAGACAACACTTCCTCTGACTGGTAGACAACACTTCCTCTGAGTGGTAGACAACACTTCCTCTGAGTGGTAGACAACACTTCCTCTGACTGGTAGACAACACTTCCTCTGAGTGTAGACAACACTTCCTCTGAGTGTAGACAACACTTCCTCTGAGTGGTAGACAACACTTCCTCTGAGTGTAGACAACACTTCCTCTGAGAGTAGACAACACTTCCTCTGAGTGGTAGACAACACTTCCTCTGAGTGGTAGCCAACACTTCCTCTGAGTGGTAGACAACACTTCCTCTGAGTGTAGGCAACACTTCCTCTGAGTGTAGACAACACTTCCTCTGAGTGGTAGACAACACTTCCTCTGAGTGGTAGACAACACTTCCTCTGAGTGGTAGACAACACTTCCTCTGAGTGTAGACAACACTTCCTCTGAGTGTAGACAACACTTCCTCTGAGTGTAGACAACACTTCCTCTGAGTGGTAGACAACACTTCCTCTGAGTGGTAGACAACACTTCCTCTGAGTGGTAGACAACACTTCCTCTGAGTGGTAGACAACACTTCCTCTGAGTGTAGACAACACTTCCTCTGAGTGTAGACAACACTTCCTCTGAGTGTAGACAACACTTCCTCTGAGTGTAGACAACACTTCCTCTGAGTGGTAGACAACACTTCCTCTGAGTGTAGACAACACTTCCTCTGAGTGGTAGACAACACTTCCTCTGAGTGGTAGACAACACTTCCTCTGAGTGGTAGACAACACTTCCTCTGAGTGGTAGACAACACTTCCTCTGAGTGAAGGCAGAGAACAGACTGGTGGAAACCAGTAGTGTACAATAATGTACTACATACTGTAATACTGTACCACTTTCACACTGCTGGGCCGGCCAGAATGAACCTAACCGTGATGACTTGAATATTTGGACATTTCAGCATGCTTGACGACACATTACCAGGCCCACTTAGACCCTACAGCTGGGGTTCGGCTCGGTTCGGCTCGGTACTGTGAAAAGATATATAACTACAAGGGTATTATTGACTCCCAATAATCTCTGCTTTCTCCTGAAGTGTGCACTTATTCACTTCCCTTCATGGATTTGACAGGAAATGACTCCCCTCTCTACCCCCATCTCTATACCAATCCAATGTTTTCCCATTCGTGGGGAGTAGTGAACAAGTACACACTTGTTCAGGAGGAAAGAGAGGTTATTGGGACGTGGCCCCGTTGAGTCTCACCCAGGACGATGACTCCGTGTCTGTGAGCAGCGTTGGTCCAGACGGACGGGGGGATGGTCACCGTGTTGTGGCTGAAGTAGTTAAACACGTCGATGTACTGCCAGTGGTAGAACACATAGGGAGCATCCGACTCTGCTCCCTGCAGAAACCTGAGGGGAGAGGTCAGGGGTCAAAGGTGAGAGGGAATTTAGTCGTACCACTTAGCAAAACACTTTTAATCCAAAAAAGGGACTTCCAACACAATGAGTACGTTGTTATGTGAGAATTTAGTAATAGCCTATCGTAGAAGAGTCATGAGTGTGCAAACAAAGTCTACTGTGGCAGTTCATTGTTTCACAGGTGAGAGTTCAGAGGTGAGAGGTCAACCTACCTGTCATCCAGGTATCCGCCCATCATGTCGTGACTCACCAGAGTCCGGTGCGGCGTGCTGGCCAGAGAAGGCTCCCGATTGGCCAGGGGCACCGTCGCCACGTTGAAAGGGTTGGCCTCGCTGCGTTTCCACGACAACAGCTCCTCCAGGGACTGAAGGCCGGAGCTGATTGGCTCGGTGGTGTCCGGGTCATAATGCTTAGCTGTAAAGGGAAAGGCACAGATTGGTTCGTTCTTTGTGCTTTAGGTAACATTTGAGTTTTCACTGAATACGGTTGATTACTGTGTCTTCAGGTCGGCATGGCGACCAAACAACCTGGGTGAGCAGAACGAACAGGGACAGTATTACTATAACCTGAGTGTTAGAGCTATTTCATCATTCCACTGTCCTGTCATTTCCTAAGGATAAAAACCCTTCTGAAACTCAGAGGCTCTGTACTGTTAGACAGTCTATATTATGTACTGTTATACAGTCTATACAGTCTATACTCTGTACTGTTATACAGTCTAGTCTATATTCTGTACTGTTATACAGTCTATATTCTGTACTGTTATACAGTCTATATTCTGTACTGTTATACAGTCTATACAGTCTATACTCTGTACTGTTATACAGTCTATACAGTCTATATTCTGTACTGTTATACAGTCTATACTCTGATACAGTCTATACAGTCTATATTCTGTACTGTTATACAGTCTATACAGTCTATACTCTGTACTGTTATACAGTCTATACTCTGTAGACAGTCTATACTCTGATACAGTCTATACTCTGTATACAGTCTATACTCTGATACAGTCTATACTCTATAGACAGTCTATACTCTGTAGACAGTCTATACAGTCTATATTCTGTACTGTTATACAGTCTATACTCTGTACTGCTATACAGTCTATACTCTGTACTGTTATACAGTCTATACTCTGTATACAGTCTATACTCTGTACTGTTATACAGTCTATACTCTATACAGTCTATACTCTGTATACAGTCTATACTCTTATACAGTCTATACTCTGTATACAGTCTATACTCTGTAGACAGTCTATACTCTGATACAGTCTATACTCTGATACAGTCTATACTCTGTATACAGTCTATACTGCTATACACAAGTCTATGTACTGCTGATACAGTCTATCTATACTGTACTGATACAGTCTATATTAGTACATACAGTCTAGTAGATACAGTCTATATTCTGTACAGCCATACAGTCTATACCTGTAGACACAGTCTATTAGTACTATATACAGTCTACAGTCTATACAGTCTATATTACAGTACTATATTAGTACCTGATACAGTCTATACAGTCATGTACTGTACCATACTGCTATACAGTCTATATTATGTACTGTATACAGTCTACCATATATGTACTCTATAGTACCATACAGTCTATACTCTATAGACAGTCTATACTCTGTAGACAGTCTATACTCTGTAGACAGTCTATACCCTGTACCAACCTGGCAGAGACGAGGCTCCATACTTGATGACTTCATGAACACTTCTCAACTCAACTGGCTCATCCAAGCAAGACTCCAAACTGGTGAAATATGAATGACAATACATTTAGAATGTACAGTACAGTACCATACAGTACAGTACCATACAGTACAGTACCATAGAATACAGTACCATAGAGTACAGTACCGTACCATAGAGTACAGTACCATACAGTACAGTACCATAGAGTACAGTACCATACAGTACAGTACCATACAGTACAGTACCATACAGTACCATACAGTACAGTACCATACAGTACAGTACCATACAGTACAGTACCATACAGTACAGTACAGTACCATAGAGTACAGTACCATACAGTACAGTACAGTACCATAGAGTACAGTACCATACAGTACAGTACAGTACCATAGAGTACAGTACCATAGAGTACAGTACAGTACCATACAGTACAGTACAGTACCATACAGTACAGTACCATACAGTACAGTACCATACAGTACAGTACCATACAGTACAGTACCATACAGTACAGTACCATACAGTACAGTACCATACAGTACAGTACCATACAGTACAGTACAGTACCATACAGTACAGTACCATACAGTACAGTACCATACAGTACAGTACCATACAGTACAGTACCATACAGTACAGTACCATACAGTACAGTACCATACAGTACAGTACCATACAGTACAGTACATACCATACAGTACAGTACCATACAGTACAGTACCATAGAGTACAGTACCATACAGTACAGTACCATACAGTACAGTACAGTACAGTACAGTACAGTACAGTACCATACAGTACAGTACAGTACCATACAGTACAGTACCATACAGTACAGTACAGTACCATAGAGTACAGTACAGTACCATAGAGTACAGTACAGTACATAGAGTACAGTACAGTACCATAGAGTACAGTACCATACAGTACAGTACCATACAGTACAGTACCATACAGTACAGTACCATACAGTACAGTACCATACAGTACAGTACAGTACCATACAGTACAGTACAGTACCATACAGTACAGTACCATACAGTACAGTACCATACAGTACAGTACCACAGAGTACAGTACCATAGAGTACAGTACAGTACCATACAGTACAGTACCATAGTACAGTACAGTACCATACAGTACAGTACCATACAGTACAGTACAGTACCATAGAGTACAGTACAGTACCATAGAGTACAGTACCATAGAGTACAGTACCATACAGTACAGTACCATACAGTACAGTACAGTACCATACAGTACAGTACAGTACCATACAGTACAGTACAGTACCATACAGTACAGTACCATACAGTACAGTACCATACAGTACAGTACCACAGAGTACAGTACCATACAGTACAGTACAGTACCATACAGTACAGTACCATACCATAGAGTACAGTACCAGTACAGTACAGTACCATACAGTACAGTACCATAGAGTACAGTACCATACAGTACAGTACAGTACCATAGAGTACAGTACAGTACCATAGAGTACAGTACAGTACCATACAGTACAGTACAGTACCATACAGTACAGTACAGTACCATAGAGTACAGTACAGTACCATAGAGTACAGTACAGTACCATAGAGTACAGTACCATACAGTACAGTACCATACAGTACAGTACAGTACCATACAGTACAGTACCATAGAGTACAGTACCAGTACATACAGTACAGTACAGTACAGTACCATAGAGTACAGTACAGTACCCATACAGTACCATACAGTACAGTACCATACCAGTACAGTACAGTACCCATACAGTACAGTACAGTACCATACAGTACCATACAGTACAGTACCATACAGTACAGTACAGTACCATAGAGTACAGTACCAGTACCATACAGTACAGTACAGTACATACAGTACAGTACAGTACCATAGAGTACAGTACCATAGAGTACAGTACAGTACCATAGAGTACAGTACAGTACCAGTACAGTACAGTACCATACAGTACAGTACAGTACCATACAGTACAGTACAGTACCATAGAGTACAGTACAGTACCATAGAGTACAGTACCATAGTACAGTACAGTACAGTACAGTACCAGTACCATACAGTACAGTACCATAGAGTACAGTACCATACAGTACAGTACCATAGAGTACAGTACAGTACCAGTACAGTACAGTACCATAGAGTACAGTACAGTACCATAGTACAGTACAGTACAGTACCATAGAGTACAGTACAGTACCATACAGTACAGTACCATAGAGTACAGTACAGTACCATAGAGTACAGTACAGTACCATAGAGTACAGTACAGTACAGTACCATAGAGTACAGTACCATAGAGTACAGTACCATAGAGTACAGTACCATAGAGTACAGTACAGTACCATACAGTACAGTACCATAGAGTACAGTACAGTACCATACAGTACAGTACCATAGAGTACAGTACCATACAGTACAGTACCATAGAGTACAGTACAGTACCATAGAGTACAGTACCATAGAGTACAGTACCATAGAGTACAGTACAGTACCATAGAGTACAGTACAGTACCATACAGTACAGTACCATAGAGTACAGTACAGTACCATAGAGTACAGTACCATAGAGTACAGTACAGTACCATACAGTACAGTACAGTACCATACAGTACAGTACCATAGAGTACAGTACAGTACCATAGAGTACAGTACAATCCACAGAGTACAGTACAGTACCATACAGTACAGTACCATAGAGTACAGTACCATACAGTACAGTACCATACAGTACAGTACCATAGAGTACAGTACCATACAGTACAGTACCATACAGTACAGTACCATAGAGTACAGTACCATACAGTACAGTACCATACAGTACAGTACCATAGAGTACAGTACAGTACCATAGAGTACAGTACAGTACAGTACCATAGAGTACAGTACAGTACCATACAGTACAGTACCATAGAGTACAGTACCATAGAGTACAGAACCGTACCATAGAGTACAGTACCATACAGTACAGTACCAGTACAGTACCATAGAGTACAGTACCATAGAGTACAGTACAGTACCATACAGTACAGTACCATAGAGTACAGTACCATAGAGTACAGTACAGTACCATACAGTACAGTACCATACAGTACAGTACCATAGAGTACAGTACCATACAGTACAGTACCATAGAGAACAGTACCATAGAGTACAGTACAGTACCATAGAGTACAGAACAGTACCATAGAGTACAGTACAGTACCATAGAGTACAGTACAGTACCATAGAGTACAGTACCATAGAGTACAGTACAGTACCATAGAGTACAGTACAGTACCATAGAGTACAGTACAGTACCATAGAGTACAGTACAGTACCATACAGTACAGTACCATAGAGTACAGTACAGTACCATAGAGTACAGTACCATAGAGTACAGTACAGTACCATAGAGTACAGTACCAGTACAGTACAGTACCATAGAGTACAGTACCATAGAGTACAGTACAGTACCATAGTACAGTACAGTACCATAGAGTACAGTACCATACAGTACAGTACCATAGAGTACAGTACCATAGAGTACAGTACCATAGAGTACAGTACCATAGAGTACAGTACCCAGTACAGTACCATACAGTACAGTACCATAGAGTACAGTACCATAGAGTACAGTACAGTACCATAGAGTACAGTACCATAGAGTACAGTACCATAGAGTACAGTACCATAGAGTACAGTACCATAGAGTACAGTACCATAGAGTACAGTACCATACAGTACAGTACAGTACCATAGAGTACAGTACAGTATCATAGAGTACAGTACCATAGAGTACAGTACAGTAGCATAGAGTACAGTACCATAGAGTACAGTACCATAGAGTACAGTACCATAGAGTAGTACAGTAGCATAGAGTACAGTACAGTACCATAGAGTACAGTACCAGAGTACAGTACCAGAGTACAGTACAGTACCATAGAGTACAGTACCATAGGGTACAGTAGCATAGAGTACAGTACAGTACCATAGAGTACAGTACAGTACCATAGAGTACAGTACCATAGAGTACAGTACCATAGAGTACAGTACAGTACCATAGAGTACAGTACCATAGAGTACAGTACCATAGAGTACAGTACAGTACCATAGAGTACAGTACCATAGAGTACAGTACCATAGAGTACAGTAGCATAGAGTACAGTACCATAGAGTACAGTACCATAGTACAGTACAGTAGCATAGAGTACAGTACAGCATAGAGTACAGTAGCATAGAGTACAGTAGCATAGAGTACAGTACCAAACAGAGACCATGGGTGAAGCCAAGCATGGATTTAAAATTCAGTAGTGTATTCCTTTCAACCATTTCATTTATCATTGCATGTGATTGATGAAATCATTATGTTTATTCTAGCTGCTGTAAAATGTGGGTTGTGTGCTCTGTGAACTTAAACAACTCTACTTATCAGCGGCCCAGAGGGAGGCCGACACAACCTACGAAGTGGCGGCTGTCAAAAAAAAAGTTACCCTGTGGTTTCCGTTTTTGACAACTTGCTCTCGATCTGATCCTCTCCTTCGTCTTCTGTCTTTCTCCTCCGCAAAGACCCATCCTCCTGATGCTCAGTAGTCAATGCACCGTCCATGGTGAGAAATATGAGTTAGAAGTCTATGACTGAACGGAAGACATAAACATGCATCAACGGCAGGATGTTGCATTGCTCATGTTCGGGACAGAGCGCGAAAGAAACATTTCCTTGTTTCCTGCGATTGGCTGCAGTTGTGATGTTGTTCAAAGCGTGTGCTTCGACCAACGAATGACAGCTGAGATAAGGCGATCACGTGGAAGGTGTTTTTTGACAGCGACTGCCGTTAGTCGTGCTGTTGGACAGAAAACCCGGCATGGTCATTTGGCTCTGGTGGATTTTTGATCTCATACCGGCCACTAGATGGCAATATAAACCCCCTTGTCATACTGACATGCCAGTCATTCAAAAGGTCACGTAAACACAGTGTATAAAACATTAAGAACACCTTCCTAATATTGAGTTGCACCCCCCCCCTTCTGCCATTAGAGCAGCCTCAATTTGTTGGGGCATGGACTCTACAAGCTGGCCCATGTTGACTCCAATGCTTCCCACAGTTGTGTCAAGTTGGCTGGATGTCCTTCAGGTGGTGGATCATTCATGTCATAGAAAGAGCAGGTGTTCATAATGTTTTGTCCACTATAATTAGATATAATTATAGTGGGATTATTGTGTCCAAAAATCATAATTGCTGGACCTGCCAACAGAGTGACCTACCCAGCAAACACACCAACGTTGTTTGGACGTTGCCTGCACATTGTGGGCCTCACAATAACCCTCATCATCATCACTAGTGGTTGCCTGTGAAATGAAAGATGATCTCTTGGGTGTTCCTAATCAGTCTAGCTGGGGGAGTGTAGGCTACTAGTCACAGCTATTAACTATTTAAAAACGTGTAATTAACCCGCTTTAATTTAGGACAGATTTTTTTTTTAAATAAAAAAAATGTATTTAACTTGGGAAATCAGTTAAGAACAAATTCTTATTTACAAATGACAGCCTAGGAACAGTGGGTTAACTGCCTTGTTCAGTGCCAGAACAACAGATTTTTACCTTGTTGGCACGGGGATTCAATCTAGCAACCTTTCGGTTACTGGCTCAACGCTCTAACCACTAGGCTACCTGCCGCCCCAGATGCTCTAATTAGATTGAATTAGAGAGTTTATCAGTCACATGTACAGGGTTGACCATGTAATTACAGGGTACAGTGACAATCTTACGCTCTGAGGTCCAACAATACAGAGCTAAGTGGAATAAAAGTGATATCGAGAGCCACGTACAGTTAGTGTATTCAACGTAAAATAGCTAGGTGAGACAAACACATATCACAGCCGTAGCAAGTACATTGTACAAGTACATACTCAGTAAAGTAGCCATCAGCTAAGTCAGAGCTAGTAAGAGGGGGAAGAAAGGCTTTTTAATTAAAAAAAACATTTTTGGAGGGGTTTGGGGTGAGGAGAGGCTGCGAGTCGGGGTGCTGTGGGATTATTTAAGATACTCTTTGAAGAAGTAGGGTTTCAGATGTTTTCAGAAGATGGACAGGGTCTCTGCTGTCCTAGCGTCAGGGGGAAGCTGGTTCCACCATTGGGATGCCAGGACAGAGAAGTGCTTGGACTGGGCTGAGTGGAACCTGCCCTCCTGTAGGGCTGGGAGGGGCCAAGAGACCAGAGGTGTCAGAACAGAGTTCTCAGGTTGGGGTGTCAGGTCTGAGCATCATGGAAGAGGTGTCAGAACAGAGTTCTCAGGTTGGGGTGTATCTGAGCATCATGGAAGAGGTGTCAGAACAGAGTTCTCAGGTTGGGGTGTATCTGAGCATCATGGAAGACAATAATAATCAGACATCTCAAGCCCCCATCAAAGGTTTGGTATAAATCTGTCTAGTGTTTAGTTTTTAACTCATGGGACTCTGTTGGCTGACTTTATCTTTTTCTTTTGCACTTGTGCCAAAACACACAAGGTCCCTTGAGAAAACACTCTCATAGTCTATTCACCATAGAACCCAGCCCCAGCATGCATTTGGACTGTCAGGTATAGACACCAGAATTAACTATGAAGGATGCAGGAATGTATGGGGACTCGGGCTGAGTCCCAAATGGCACCCTATTCCCGTATTCAATGTACAACCCTACATGGTCTAAAGGGCCCTACATGGTCTAAAGGGCCCTGCATGGTCTAAAGGGCCCTACATGGTCTAAAGGGCCCTACATGGTCTAAAGGGCCCTCCCTACATGGTCTAAAGGGCCCTACATGGTCTAAAGGGCCCTGCATGGTCTAAAGGGCCCTACATGGTCTAAAGGGACCTCCCTACATGGTCTAAAGGGCCCTACATGGTCTAAAGGGACCTCCCTACATGGTCTAAAGGGCCCTACATGGTCTAAAGGGCCCTACATGGTCTAAAGGGCCCTACATGGTCTAAAGGGCCCTACATGGTCTAAAGGGCCCTCCCTACATGGTCTAAAGGGCCCTACATGGTCTAAAGGGCCCTACATGGTCTAAAGGGCCCTCCCTACATGGTCTAAAGGGCCCTACATGGTCTAAAGGGCCCTCCCTACATGGTCTAAAGGGCCCTGCATGGTCTAAAGGGCCCTCCCTACATGGTCTAAAGGGCCCTACATGGTCTAAAGGGCCCTCCCTACATGGTCTGTGGGGAGATATACATTAGAATATCTGTGTCCAAAATGGCACACTATTCCCTACATAGTGCACTACTTTTGAGAGAGAGAGAGAGAGAGAGAGAGAGAGAGAGAGAGAGAGAGAGAGAGAAAGAGAAAGAGAAAGAGAGAGTGAGAGAAAGAGAGAGAGAGAGAGAGAGAGAGAGAGACAGAGAGACAGAGAGACAGAGAGAGAGTGTGTAACTACTGTGTAACTACTGTGTAACTACTGTCTCCTTGTACAGTGTGAGTTGGATGTGTTGTTACAATGTGTCTCCCTCTGATCTCCTCTGCAACTACCTGCAGCAACAGCGGTTTGAATGTTTACTTCAAAATGTTGCTTGACTGGTGGTAAAGCTATTAGCTGGCCAAAATTAGGCTACATGAAAAGCACAATACTGTTAATATAACCGGTTTTATAACAGGTTTTCAGTGAATTTATGTCAATCATGAAGCTCATCTGCATGTCCTGCGGTGCAGAAAAATTCTCATCAACAAAAGAGTGATCAAATTAAGATCCTACATTTCTACCTGGCAGTGTGTTTGGTTCTGCCAGCACTTTGAGAGGGTTTACAAGGGAGTGCGTATTGTTTTGGTTAACAAGGGAGTGCGTATTGTTTTGGTTAACAAGGGAGTGCGTATTGTTTTGGTTTACAAGGGAGTGCGTATTGTTTTGGTTAACAAGGGAGTGTGTATTGTTTTAGTTTACAAGGGAGTGAGTATTGTTTTGGTTTACAAGGGAGTGCGTATTGTTTTGGTTTACAACAGGAAACGTATTGTTTTGGTTTACAAGGGAGTGCGTATTGTTTTGGTTTACAACAGGATGCGTATTGTTTTGGTTTACAAGGGAGTGCATATTGTTTTGGTTAACAAGGGAGTGCGTATTGTTTTGGTTTAAAAGGGAGTGCATATTGTTTTGGTTAACAAGGGAGTGCGTATTGTTTTGTTTAACAAGGGAGTGAGTATTGTTTTGGTTTAAAAGGGAATGCGTATTGTTTTGGTTAACAAGGGAGTGTGTATTGTTTTGGTTTACAAGGGAGTATTGTTTTGGTTTACAAGGGAGTATTGTTTTGGTTAACAAGGGAGTGAGTATTGTTTTGGTTTAAAAGGGAGTGCGTATTGTTTTGGTTAACAAGGGAGTGCATATTGTTTTGGTTAACAAGGGAGTGAGTATTGTTTTGGTTAACAAGGGAGTGCATATTGTTTTGGTTAACAAGGGAGTGAGTATTGTTTTGGTTTACAAGGGAGTGCGTATTGTTTTGGTTAACAAGGGAGTGAGTATTGTTTTGGTTTACAAGGGAGTGCATATTGTTTTGGTTAACAAGGGAGTGCGTATTGTTTTGGTTAACAAGGGAGTGAGTATTGTTTGGGTTTACAAGGGAGTATTGTTTTGGTTAAGAAGGGAGTGAGTATTGTTTTGGTTTACAAGGGAGTATTGTTTTGGTTAACAAGGGAGTATTGTTTTGGTTAACAAGGGAGTGAGTATTGTTTTGGTTAACAAGGGAGTATTGTTTTGGTTAACAAGGGAGTGAGTATTGTTTTGGTTAACAAGGGAGTGCATATTGTTTTGGTTAACAAGGGAGTGCGTATTGTTTTGGTTTACAAGGGAGTGAGTATTGTTTTGGTTTACAAGGGAGTGCATATTGTTTTGGTTAACAAGGGAGTGCATATTGTTTTGGTTAACAAGGGAGTGCATATTTTTTTGGTTTTACAACAGGATACGTATTGTTTTGGTACAGCGCGCTAATAGACTTCCAGCGCATTGGATTCAACGTGACTGACGGAGTACTTTCATTATGTAATGTCTGTGTGTCAAGCCAAGCCGAGGAGCCATGTGACAGTCTTGTATTGCATAGAAGGCTATGGCCGTGAGATACCCGTGGAATTAGAATACTTAGAGCAGTGGCCTCAGGCATTGGTTACCTTATAGCCAATCAGCATGTACGATCAGAGAGTATCAGTGCGTGTGGTGTAACCAAGGTGATCGAATTTCATGCTGACCCCCTTCTTGAAACACACCATCCAGGGCCAGGAACAATGGCCAACATGCGCACACACACACACACACACACACACACACACACACACACACACACACACACACACACACACACACACACACACACACACACACACACACACACACATACATATATACATACATACATACATACACACACACACACACACACACTACACAGACAGATGTCCAAGGCTGTATATGTAATGTCAACAGTACTGTAGTTGTTGTTGAGCTTGTTGTTGACTTGTCCATTCACTCTGAAGCTCTAAAACAACCTGTTGGTTGATTGGTCAACACGACATTTACAAACCTCCACATTTTAGAGTTAGTTTTTGCATGAACAGGGTGTGTAAAGTAAGCACAACTAAGATGATCTAGGTTTTAGGACAAACAAGTCAATTGAATGGACATTGTATGATTTGAATGGACATTGCTAAGATTTGAGGAACAGAGAGAGTAGCTTTAAATTCATGCCTTTGGGCAGGAATGACAAATCATCTCGTTCAATGTCGTTATGTCCTATACTGCAACGCGTCTTAGTTCCTCGACAGCTTGTAAAACCTTGCAGAAGGCAGCATGTTTCAATGTGCAAATCAGAACACTTACCTTACAAAACAAATGTCTTCTTCTAAATGTGTGGCTCAGAGAGCAGAGGACAAAAGGGAGGTCTGAATCCACAGAGCAGGAAACTGAGTCTACACACTGGGGACCAGTTTAGCATATTCATTCAGTTCAGTCATTACTTTATTACTCTTTAGGCCATCCAGTAGAATACAAATTAATTAGTCCAACGGTATCTATGGCGATTATTTTAGTAAGTGTTTCTTCCTTCACAAAAAAAAACATACTTCTGGATTAAATCGTTATTACAATGAATTCCAACTAAATTAATCCATATTGCTTTGTTCTCTAAATGCAGGAGACAATATATATCCTTTAGCCATGTGGTCTATGTAACCACCTTCTATATCAACTCTGATTGGCCTGTGAATACAGGAAATAATCATGATGTAACCACCTAAATTAATCCGTATTGCTTTGTTCTCTAAATGCAGTAGACAATACAGTGGGGCAAAAAAAGGATTTAGTCAGCCACCAATTGTGCAAGTTCTCCCACTTAAAAAGATGAGAGAGGCCTGTAATTTTCATCATAGGTACACTTCAACGATGACAGACAAAATGAGAAAAAATCCAGATAATCTCATTGTAGGATTTTTTATTAATTTATTTGCAAATTATGTTGGAAAATAAGTATTTGGTCAATAACAAAAGTTTATCTCAATACTTTGTTATATACCCTTTGTTGGCAATGACAGAGGTCAAACGTTTTCTGTAAGTCTTCACAAGGTTTTCACACACTGTTTGCTGGTATTTTGGCCCATTCCTCCATGAAGATCTCCTCTAGAGCAGTGATGTTTTGGGGCTGTTGATGGGCAACACGGACTTTCAACTCCCTCCAAAGATTTTCTATGAGGTTGAGATCTGGAGACTGGCTAGGCCACTCCAGGACCTTGAAATGCTTCTTACGAAGCCACTCCTTCGTTGCCCGGGCGGTGTGTTTGGGATCAGTGTCATGCTGAAAGACCCAGCCACGTTTCATCTTCAATGCCCTTGCTGATGGAAGGAGGTTTTCACTCAAAATCTCACAATACATGGCCCCATTCATTCTTTCCTTTACATGGATCAGTCGTCCTGGTCCCTTTGCAGAAAAACAGCCCCAAAGCATGATGTTTCCACCCCCATGCTTCACAGTAGGTATGGTGTTCTATGGATGCAACTCAGCATTCTTTGTCCTCCAAACACGACGAGTTGAGTTTTTACCAAAAAGTTATATTTTGGTTTCATCTGACCATATGACTTTCTCCCAATCTTCTTCTGGATCATCCAAATGCTCTCTAGCAAACTTCAGATGGGCCTGGACATGTACTGGCTTAAGCAGGGGGACACGTCTGGCACTGCAGGATTTGAGTCCCTGGCGGCGTAGTGTGTTACTGATGGTAGGCTTTTTTACTTTGGCCCCAGCTCTCTGCAGGTCATTCACTAGGTCCCCCCGTGTGGTTCTGGGATTTTTGCTCACCGTTCTTGTGATCATTTTGACCCCACGGGGTGAGATCTTGCGTGGAGCCCCAGATCGAGGGAGATTATCAGTGGTCTGTATGTCTTCCATTTCCTAATAATTGCTCCCACAGTTGATTTCTTCTAACCAAGCTGCTTACCTATTGCAGATTCAGTCTTCCCAGCCTGGTGCAGGTCTACAATTTTGTTTCTGGTGTCCTTTGACAGCTCTTTGGTCTTGGCCATAGTGGAGTTTGGAGTGTGACTGTTTGAGGTTGTGGACAGGTGTCTTTTATACTGATAACAAGTTCAAACAGGTGCCATTAATACAGGTAACGAGTGGAGGACAGAGGAGCCTCTTAAAGAAGAAGTTACAGGTCTGTGAGAGCCAGAAATCTTTCTTGTTTGTAGGTGACAAAATACTTATTTTCCACCATAATTTGCAAATAAATTCATAAAAAATCCTACAATGTGATTTTCTGGATTTTTTAAATCTCAATTTGTCTGTCATAGTTTAAGTGTACCTATGATGAAACGTACAGGCCTCTCTCATCTTTTTAAGTGGGAGAACTTGCACAATTGGTGGCTGACTAAATACTTTTTTGCCCCACTGTATATCCTTTAGCCATGTGGTCTATGTAACCACCTTCTAATATAAACTCTGATTGGTCTGTGAATACAGGAAATAATCATGATGTAACCACCTTCTATATCAACTCTGATTGGTCTGTTGGATACAGGAAATAATCATGAAGTGGGGATAATTTTTGTGACATCACTACTGTGAATGGACCATAAGAAAATCCTCTAAAACAATGTGTCCAGCCTTCTGCTCTGTGTGTGTGTGTGTGTGTGTGTGTGTGTGTGTGTGTGTGTGTGTGTGTGTGTGTGTGTGTGTGTGTGTGTGTGTGTGTGTGTGTGTGTGTGCGTGCGTGTGCGTGCGTGCGTGCGTGCGTGCGTGCGTGCGTGCGTGCGTGCGTGCGTGCGTGCGTGCGTGCGTGCGTGCGTGCGTGCGTGCGTGCGTGTGTGTGTGTGTTCACAATTCATGTGCACACTTTCATTTTAATTAGGGCATTTTAATTTAATCATGGTGGTAATATCAAAGCTCTGTACTAAACCCATTGTGTGTGTTGGCAGAGCCAGATTAAACAGACAGCAGCTGTACTCTCTGGGGATTATATCCTACTTTGTCCCAAATGGCATCCTATTCCCTGTATAGTTCACTACTTATGACCAGGGCCCATAGGGGCCTCTGGGCTTAGGTCAAATTTAGTGCACTATACAGGGAATAGGGTGCCATTTGGGACACAGACATATATCTGCTGGAGCAGAATGGATCCGGATGATCACTCTAAATTCACTTAGAGGGAAGGGAAAGCCGGGCCGGGAAGCACAGAGGAAACACAGTATCACATGCTGACAGCCGTGGGTAATAGAACTGTTATTCCTATTGAAGTCATTCCTATTGAAGTAATTCCTATTGAAGTTATTCCTATTGAAGTTATTCCTATTGAAGTCCCTGGCAGCCGTGGGTAACAGAACTGTTATTCCTATTGAAGTTATTCCTATTGAAGTCCCTGACAGCCGTGGGTAATAGAACTGGAAGTTATTCCTATTGAAGTCATTCCTATTGAAGTCATTCCTATTGAAGTCATTCCTACTGAAGTCATTCCTATTGAAGTTATTCCTATTGAAGTCCCTGACAGCTGTAGGTAATAGAACTAGAAGTCATTCCTATTGAAGTCATTCCTATTGAAGTCCCCTGACAGCCGTGGGTAATAGAACTGGAAGTTATTCCTATTGAAGTCATTCCTATTGAAGTCATTCCTATTGAAGTCATTCCTATTGAAGTCATTCCTATTGAAGTCCCCTGGCAGCCGTGGGTAATAGAACTAGAAGTTATTCCTATTGAAGTCCCCTGGCAGCCGTGGGTAATAGAACTGTTATTCCTATTGAAGTCATTCCTATTGAAGTCATTCCTATTGAAGTCCCCTGGCAGCCGTGGGTAATAGAACTGGAAGTTATTCCTATTGAAGACCCCTGGCAGCCGTGGGTAATAGAACTGTTATTCCTATTGAAGTCATTCCTATTGAAGTCATTCCTATTGAAGTCATTCCTATTGAAGTCCCTGACAGCCGTGGGTAATAGAACTGGAAGTCATTCCTATTGAAGTCATTCCTATTGAAGTCCCTGACAGCCATGGGTAATAGAACTGGAAGTTATTCCTATTGAAGTCATTCCTATTGAAGTCATTCCTATTGAAGTTATTTCTATTGAAGTCATTCCTATTGAAGTCCTCTGACAGCTGTGGGTAATAGAACTGGAAGTCATTCCTATTGAAGTTATTCCTATTGAAGTCATTCCTATTGAAGTCCCCTGACAGCCGAGGGTAATAGAACTGGAAGTCATTCCTATTGAAGTCATTCCTATTGAAGTTATTCCTATTGAAGTTATTCCTATTGAAGTCATTCCTATTGAAGTCATTCCTATTGAAGTCCCTGACCGCCGTGGGTAATAGAACTGGAAGTTATTCCTATTGAAGTCATTCCTATTGAATGTCCTGGCAGCTGTGGGTAATAGAACTGGAAGTCATTCCTATTGAAGTTATTCCTATTGAAGTCATTCCTATTGAAGTCCCCTGACAGCCGAGGGTAATAGAACTGGAAGTCATTCCTATTGAAGTTATTCCTATTGAAGTCATTCCTATTGAAGTCCCCTGACAGCCGAGGGTAATAGAACTGGAAGTCATTCCTATTGAAGTTATTCCTATTGAAGTCATTCCTATTGAAGTCCCCTGACAGCCGAGGGTAATAGAACTGGAAGTCATTCCTATTGAAGTCATTCCTATTGAAGTTATTCCTATTGAAGTTATTCCTATTGAAGTCATTCCTATTGAAGTCATTCCTATTGAAGTCCCTGACAGCCGTGGGTAATAGAACTGGAAGTTATTCCTATTGAAGTCATTCCTATTGAACTCCCCTGGCAGCCGTGGGTAATAGAACTAGAAGTTATTCCTATTGAAGTCATTCCTATTGAAGTCATTCCTATTGAAGTCCCCTGGCAGCCGTGGGTAATAGAACTAGAAGTACCCTGGCAGGCTTCAATAGGACGACAGGCAGGCAACACACACACTTTCACACGTGGTAGGTAGATCAGCTAAGGTGTGGTAGGTAGATCAGCTAAGGTGTGGTAGGTAGATCAGCTAAGGTGTGGTAGGTAGATCAGCTAAGGTGTGGTACGTTGATCAGCTAAGGTGTGGTAGGTAGATCAGCTAAGGTGTGGTAGGTTTCAGCTAGGTGTGAAGTTGATTCAGCTAAGGTGTGGTAGGTCATTCAGCTAGGTGTGGTAGGTAGATCAGCTAAGGTGTGGTAGGTAGATCAGAAGGTGTGGTAGGTAGATCAGCTGGTGTGCTAGGTAGATCAGCTAAGGTGTGGTAGGTAGATCAGCTAAGGTGTGGTACGTTGATCAGCTAAGGTGTGGTAGGTAGATCAGCTAAGGTGTGGTAGGTTGATCAGCTAAGGTGTGATACGTTGATCAGCTAAGGTGTGGTAGGTAGATCAGCTAAGGTGTGGTAGGTAGATCAGCTAAGGTGTGGTAGGTAGATCAGCTAAGGTGTGGTACGTTGATCAGCTAAGGTGTGGTAGGTAGATCAGCTAAGGTGTGGTAGGTTGATCAGCTAAGGTGTGATACGTTGATCAGCTAAGGTGTGGTAGGTATCTGAAGGGTTTCACAGACAATGTGCCACATATAGATGTCATATTAACCCAGGTTTTACGTAACAGGCCAAGTCAACCAGTTTGAATACTTATAACACATCCTTTCCTTGAAGCGATCTCTGATCTGACATGGATGGATGGACGCAAGGTATGTTGACAAACCTCTCTCCCAGAACCACAGGAGAGAACCACAGGAGAGAACCACAGGAGAGAACCACTGGAGAGAACCACAGGAGAGAACCACAGGAGATCAACCACAGGAGAGAACCACTGGAGAGAACCACTGGAGAGACCCACAGGCGAGAATCACTGGAGAGAACCACAGGAGAGAACCACAGGAGAGAACCACGGGAGAGAACCACGGGAGAGAACCACAGGAGAGAATCACTGGAGAGAACCACTGGAGAGAACCACAGGAGAGAATCACTGGAGAGAACCACTGGAGAGAATCACTGGAGAGAACCACTGGAGAGAACCACGGGAGAGAACCACAGGAGAGAACCACAGGAGATCAACCACAGGAGAGAACCACAGGAGAGAACCACTGAAGAGAACCACAAGAGAGAACCACAGGAGAGAACCACAGGAGAGAACCACTGAAGAGAACCACTGGAGAGAACCACAGGAGAGAACCACTGGAGAGAACCACAGGAGAGAACCCCGGGAGAGAACCATGGGAGAGAACCACAGGAGAGAATCACTGGAGAGAACCACTGGAGAGAACCACAGGAGAGAATCACTGGAGAGAACCACTGGAGAGAATCACTGGAGAGAACCACGGGAGAGAACCACAGGAGAGAACCACGGGAGAGAACCACAGGAGAGAACCACAGGAGATCAACCACAGGAGAGAACCACAGGAGAGAACCACTGAAGAGAACCACAAGAGAGAACCACAGGAGAGAACCACAAGAGAGAACCACAGGAGAGAACCACTGGAGAGAACCACTGGAGAGAACCACAGGAGAGAACCACTGGAGAGAACCACAGGAGAGAATCACTGGAGAGAACCACTGGAGAGAACCACTGAGGACAGGGGAGAATGACCATCTACTTCCAGGCATGATTTGTCTTATTTGAATAGACCTGTTTTCTCCCCCCTGATTTGCTTTGGGGTCTGTGTTATTAAAGAATAACATCAACTGCCAACACCAGGATGACTCATAACAGCCCAGTCCTCATGCCTGGCTGGTTGTGTGAAGCCTCGCTCGCTCACTGACTGAGACATTTGAATCTCCTCAGTTACATCTGGCCCAAATGACACCCTAGTCCCAATCCCTATACACTACCCGTATGGGCTCTGGTCAAAACCAGTGTAATGCATATAGAATATAGAATATGCATATAGAATATGCATATAGAATAGGGTGCCATTCTGACAGTTTGATTGAGCGGTTGATTTACCCAGCATGCCCTGGTCTTTTAAAGTGTTGGAGCCTGGAGGGGCGAGCTGAGTCATTGCTCCGGCGACGTCACGGCTACGTCATGACAACATGTCCTGACAGATACTTCCTACACCAGATGGACTGACAGATTCAAGTCTTATCATAGTACGGGTGGATGACTGTGAACTGTTACTTGAATGAAATAGACGTCATGATAGGACAGTAGTACTGGATATAAGTGGGGTTGTTTTCGGACACTCCCATACCTCCTCCTCCTTTGCTCATTTCTTTTTACACCTCTCGATGTCCCTTCCTAGAAGCCATGATTGTAAAAAGTCAATCATTGGATAACTGGAGTGATAAGTGGAGTTTGTGCCTCTTGGTTTCCACCCAGTTATGTCAGAACTAACAGAGGGCATTGATCATGTGTGTAATGAGAGGTCCCATGGGGGGGTTCTCTGGCACTAACTGAGCGGCTGTGAAATGAGACTATTAACTTGTTGGTTGTATTCCTGAGCAGGCAAAGCAGGGTGGAGAAGTATATTGACAGAGAGGGCTGAGAGATGTTACTAAGAACTAGGAGCAGCAGGGAAACTTCTGTGTAAATATTTAGTATAGTTTGTACTTTTCCGTTGGTGGGGTGAGGGCAAATGAGGGCATATAAAATAAAATAAAAATGTTATTTGTCAAATGCTTAATAAACAACAGGTGTAGACTAACAGTGAAATATTTCCTTACGGGTCCTTCCCAACAACGCACAGAGACAAATAGAGAATTAATAACACAAGGAATTAATACACAATGAGTCATGATAACTTGGCTATATACACGGGGTACCAGTACCAGTCCGATAGATATCGACCAAGAGGTAGATATGTACATATAGGTAGGGGATGAAGTGACTAGACAACAGGATAGATAATAAACAGTAGCAGTATGTGATGAGTACGAGGTAATTGAGGTAGATATGTACATATAGGTAGGGGATGAAGTGACTAGACAACAGGATAGATAATAAACAGTAGCAGTATGTGATGAGTACGAGGTAATTGAGGTAGATATGTACATATAGGTAGGGATGAAGTGACTAGACAACAGGATAGATAATAAACAGTAGCAGTATGTGATGAGTACGAGGTAATTGAGGTAGATATGTACATATAGGTAGGGGATGAAGTGACTAGACAACAGGATAGATAATAAACAGTAGCAGTATGTGATGAGTACGAGGTAATTGAGGTAGATATGTACATATAGGTAGGGGATGAAGTGACTAGACAACAGGATAGATAATAAACAGTAGCAGTATGTGATGAGTACGAGGTAATTGAGGTAGATATGTACATATAGGTAGGGGATGAAGTGACTAGACAACAGGATAGATAATAAACAGTAGCAGTATGTGATGAGTACGAGGTAATTGAGGTAGATATGTACATATAGGTAGGGGATGAAGTGACTAGACAACAGGATAGATAATAAACAGTAGCAGTATGTGATGAGTACGAGGTAATTGAGGTAGATATGTACATATAGGTAGGGGATGAAGTGACTAGACAACAGGATAGATAATAAACATAGCAGTATGTAGGGATGAAGTGACTAGACAACAGGTAGATAATAAACAGTAGCAGTATGTGATGTACATAGGTAGGTACATATAGGTAGGGATGAAGTGACTAGACAACAGGATAGATAATAAACAGTAGCAGTATGTGATGAGTACGAGGTAATTGAGGTAGATATGTACATATAGGTAGGGGATGAAGTGACTAGACAACAGGATAGATAATAAACAGTAGCAGTATGTGATGAGTATGAGGTAATTGAGGTAGATATGTACATATAGGTAGGGGATGAAGTGACTAGACAACAGAATAGATAATAAACAGTAGCAGTATGTGATGAGTACGAGGTAATTGAGGTAGATATGTACATATAGGTAGGAATGAAGTGACTAGACAACAGGATAGATAATAAACAGTAGCAGTATGTGATGAGTACGAGGTAATTGAGGTAGATATGTACATATAGGTAGGGATGAAGTGACTAGACAACAGGATAGATAATAAACAGTAGCAGTATGTGATGAGTATGAGGTAATTGAGGTAGATATGTACATATAGGTAGGGGATGAAGTGACTAGACAACAGGATAGATAATAAACAGTAGCAGTATGTGATGAGTACGAGGTAATTGAGGTAGATATGTACATATAGGTAGGGGATGAAGTGACTAGACAACAGGATAGATAATAAACAGTAGCAGTATGTGATGAGTATGAGGTAATTGAGGTAGATATGTACATATAGGTAGGGGATGAAGTGACTAGACAACAGGATAGATAATAAACAGTAGCAGTATGTGATGAGTACGAGGTAATTGAGGTAGATATGTACATATAGGTAGGGGATGAAGTGACTAGACAACAGGATAGATAATAAACAGTAGCAGTATGTGATGAGTACGAGGTAATTGAGGTAGATATGTACATATAGGTAGGGATGAAGTGACTAGACAACAGGATAGATAATTAACAGTAGCAGTATGTGATGAGTCAAAAGAGTTGCTGTAAAAAGGGTCAATGCAGATTTTTTTTTTCATTTAACTGGGCAAGTCAGTTGATAACAAATTCTTATTTACAACGACTGCCGACCTGGGGCAATTGTACACCCCCAATCACAGCCAGGTGTGATACAGCCTGGATTTGAACCAGGGACTGTTCTGAGATGCACTGAGATGCAGTGTCTTAGACCGCTGCGCCACTTGGGAGCCCCTAATAGCTACCCAGATAGTCTGGGTAGCTATTAGTTAAACCATTTAACAAACTATTTAGCAGTCTTATGACTTAGAGGTAGAAGCTGTTCAGGGTCCTGTTGGTTCTAGACTTGGTGTATCGGTACCGCTTGCCGTGGGGTAGCAGAGAGAACCGTCTATGACTTGGGGGTAGAAGCTGTTCAGGGTCCTGTTGGTTCTAGACTTGGTGCATCGGTACCGCTTGCCGTGGGGTAGCAGAGAGAACCCTCTTCAACAACAACTGTGTATGTAGACTGGTAGATATGATATCTATGTGTACCAGGGTCGTCACTATCAGACAATTGGAGAATGGTGTTTGGTATTTTATTAGGATCCCCATTAGCTGTTGCGAAAGCAGAAGCTACTCTTCCTGGTGTCCACACAAAACATGACATAATACAGAACATTAATAGACCAGAACAGCTCAAGGACAGAACTACATGAAAAAACATTGAAATGCACACGTAGCTTAAATGACAGTGGGCGTGGGTTCACTCTGAGAACAATTTGTGTTTCCTTTGTAATTTTTTTTTGTGTGTGTTTCTTATTTTGTACCACTTCTCTTGAACCAGGAAGTGTTGCTGTGTGGAACAGGCTGACAGGATGTTGTTATTCAAGTGATGCTGTCGTGTTTTTATGCCTTTCCTGTTTTAACCAGATACACAGACTGGGGTTTACACACAGGTGTGCGTCCCAAATGGCACCACATTACTTTTGACCTAAAGTAGTGCACTATTTAGACTATTTAGACTATGATAGGGTTCCATTGGGGTTACACAAACAGGGAATCCGGTTTCACCTGGTTTTACAGGCCATCTCTCCATTTCCTTGTCATCCCATGCCTAAAGACACACCCAGACTCCCTGATTGATCAACATGTCCTTTTTAATGTTTACAAAGAGATTAAGATTGAGATTTTTATGTTTTAAATTATATATTTGTCTTATTTCTTATGGAGGCCTACTATTACACAATGTCGATTAATTAAATACATCAAAAAATAACTGTAGATTGATGTGTGTCTCAATATACTGTGCAATAATTTCATCTCAACATAAAAGTTTGTTGTAGAGGTTATTAAAAACGACAAAACACACACTGTGAACATGACAGTTAGATAATACTCATGCTAGCTTTTACATGTCATGCTGGACAAAGGAAATTGATTCAACCCTGGCTTTGTTGTTATTGTGTCAAGGCAAGCCCTTCCCAGCCCCAGCTCCCCTCCCCCATGCCAGATATTTGCCATGGCCAGCCGTTGCTACGGGAAGTGACGACACAGACGTAACAACAGATTGCTGAACGACGAGAAGTCGCATATTAACTATGTGGAAAAAGCCAGACGCAGAGACAGTGGGTGAAAGAACATAGCAACAACAAAAAATACAAGGGCAACGTCTTCAAAATCCATCTTCATCTTCGGGAAAAGCAATTCGGGATGATATAGAAAATAGCAAGAGCATAAACTACACATGTTAAGCTTCAAAATAAACCCAGTATTATGATTTTATGACATTAGGATTGTTTTAAAAAGAGAGGTGAAAGATAGTTTGTTGGATTGTAGCTAGGGACAGTGTTACTATATCCGGATAGATAGACTACGGGAAGCAGAAAGAAGAGAAAAAGAAACCGTTTCTGGAAATAATTTTGCCTTTAAAAAATATATTTGGACTAAAACTTTCTTGGACTTTTGCCTGAAACATTTTTTTTTTGGTGGATTTTGAGCTAGCTTGCTAGCTATAAATTGTCAATCATGGAATTGAGAGTGGGAAACCGATACAGACTGGGCAGAAAAATTGGAAGTGGTTCGTTTGGAGATATTTATTTGGGTAAGTTTCTAATATAAAACAGTTAATAGTATTTATTTTCCTCATCTGTTATTTTAGCTTTTTAAAATTGTTTATAGCAAGCTTACATGGCATTTGCTAGCTGGTAATAACTCCAACATTAGACTCGATCCAACGTCAGCTGTTCCGTTTTCACCAGCTGATTCTAGCAAACGTTGGAACAAATTGTACAAATTGAATGTAAACTTATCAATGCGCAGATATATATATATATTTTTTTATCAGAGTATATCTATGAGATACTACACACGTCAATTGTTCTTGTTGGTGATTTATAAACCACCTTCATTTGGGTGATCATAACCACTAGCTAAGCCAGCTGGAAAGGTTTTGAGTCCAATTGCTGTCGACCTTTTTGTCAAGCTACAGAGACATATAACGTTTGGTTGTGCAGAGAAGTCAACCAGGAAGCGGTCTGTCTGTAACAATAAGCTAAGTACCAAAGCTGAATATAGTGTCTCTAAATGTCCAATTTGACTGATAACTCACGATCTGCCAGAGGCAATGGCTGACTTGACATATATTGTATTGACTGATCTCTCAACATGTTCACCACCGGTATTATAATATAACTGTGTGTAATGCATTTCAGTTGTTATCAGTCCCTCTTGAAAACGTTAACGAGATGGAACTGCGCGGAACACTATTTTCACTGGAGTGTTGTTGTATCAGCTATCTACTCCAATATCTATTGACTGTCGTCGCTACTAGTTGTCAGATTGGACATGTTATGACATGTTCTGGTGGTTTGTATGTAGTGTATGGATGAAAGTGCTGCTGGTCATCCCTTTCGACTCAGCTGAGAACAAACTGGCCTCTGGTCCAGGTGGATAGGGGCCTAACAAGTTGATAAGACATTATCAAATAAAATGCATGGACATTACAAACTGTCCTTGGCCTAACCTAGATACCATGATGGATGGTATTTTGTCTGTTTTTCATTGATTATTTTCCTTCATTCAGCTTCAGCTGATTCATTGGGGATGAGATAGAGCAAGGTCATGTTTGTGACACAGAAACTGATGCAGGCCTGTGTGTGTGTGTGTCCAACTTCCATCAGGGTAGGTTATGATGAGGGCTCATACCCTCACTTACCTCATATATTTGTTTTACTTGCAAACAACAACTGGGCTAGACCTAGTTGGATCACTTGTTACTCTGGTTTTAACAACACTGTAAACCAAACTAGATTAAAAATGACAACATTATTGTAAAATAATAGACATTTTCTTTTGCAGAGCGTTTTGTTACAGTGTGCACTATTGAATATGCCTCCTAGCCACGTCTTATTGCGCTGAAAGGACTGGATAATTAGCTATATATTAAGGACTCCACCACCTTGCCCACTGACAGGCTTCAGGGCCTATCCAATTCTTTCTGCCCCAGGCTACATGAAGCACTAATGTGTAGGAGTCTAGGGGTTGATTTGGAATCAGCCAGCAGTGTAGGAGTCTAGGGGTCAGCCGGCAGTGTAGGAGTCTAGGGGTCAGCCGGCAGTATAGGAGGCTAGGGGTCAGCCGGCAGTGTAGGAGGCTAGGGGTCGATTTGGAATCAGCCAGCAGTGTAGGAGTCTAGGGGTCGATTTGGAATCAGCTAGGGGTCAGCAGTGTAGGAGTCTAGGGGTCAGCCGGCAGTGTAGGAGTCTAGGGGTCAGCCGGCAGTGTAGGAGTCTAGGGGTCAGCCGGCAGTGTAGGAGGCTAGGGGTCGATTTGTCAGCCAGCAGTGTAGGGTCTAGGGGTCGATTTGGAATCAGCCAGCAGTGTAGGGTCTAGGGGGTCAGCCGGCAGTGTAGGAGTCTAGGGGTCAGCCGGCAGTGTAGGAGGCTAGGGGTCAGCCGGCAGTGTAGGAGGCTAGGGGTCAGCCGGCAGTGTAGGAGTCCTAGGGGTCAGCCGGCAGTGTAGGAGGCTAGGGGTCAGCCGGCAGTGTAGGAGGCTAGGGGGAGGCAGTGTTGAGGAGCAGGGGCTGTATTGTCCTGGGCCAGGGTTGAGGCAGGGGTCAGCCGGCAGTGTAGGAGGCTAGGGGTCAGCCGGCAGTGTAGGAGGCTAGGGGTCGATTTTGAAATCTGTCTGTAGTTTGTCATGATTGACCGCCGACCTTGCCCCTTATTGTCCTGGAGACAGTGTTGGAGGAGCAGGGGCTCTATTGTCCTGGAGCCAGTGTTGAGGAGCATGGGGCTCTATTGTCTTGGAACCAGGGTTGGAGGAGCAGGGGCTCTATTGTCCTGGAACCAGGGTTGGAGGAGCAGGGACTCTATTGTCCTGGAACCGGGGTTGGAGGAGCAGGGGCTCTATTGTCCTGGAACCAGGGTTGAGGAGCAGGGGCTCTATTGTCCTGGAACCAGTGTTGGAGGAGCAGGGGCTGTGTTGTCCTAGACTAGTGCACTGGTGGTCTTTGTCTGGTGTGGTCCTCTCAGTCTCTGGTGGGGTGTTGGGCTGAGTGTGAATATATATACAGACCAACACTGTCTTTGAGACAAACTAGACTTGCTGCGGTATGAGTTGTCTACTAATGCTTTCCCTCTGTGTTCAGGTTGGAGTCAGAACAGAACAGTGTCTGGTCTCCCGAGTGGTGCGGTGGTCTAAGGCATTGCATTGCTGTGCTAGCTGTGCCGCTAGAGATTCCGGGTTCGAGTCCAGGCTCTGTCGCAGTCGGCCGCAACCGGGAGACCCATGGGGCGGCGCACAATTGGCCCAGCGTCGTCCGGGTTTGGGGAGGGTTTGGCCGTTGTGTCCTTGTCGCATCGCGCTCTAGCGACTCCTGTGGTGGGCAGGGAGCATGACAGCTGACATGGTCGCCAGGTGTACGGTGTTTCTTCCGACACGTTGGTGCGACTGGCTTCCGGGTTCAGTGGGCATTCTGTTAAGAAGCAGTGCGGCTTGGTTGGGTTGTGTTTCGGAGGACGCACTGCTCTCGACCTTCGCCTCTTCCGAGTCTGTACGGGAGTTGTAACTACCAATTGGATACAATGACATTGGGGAGAAAAAGGGGTAAAAAAGAACAGTGGCTGTCCTCTGTGTTCAGGTTTGGGGTTGTGTTCGTTTGGGCACAAAGCAAAAATGTGTTATTGGACAGCTACATATAGAACCTCCTAGTTTCGCCCAATTTTCTAACGCTTCGTCCTTCGTGCCAACTGAACAAGACCCAGGTTGTGTTGTTCTGCTGGAGACTCTGACTGTTGTCTCCAGTGTGTCTGTCAGGACTGCTGGTGTCTTGTGTAGGTCACCACCATTACCTAGTTATATAATATGACCGTAATGTGTCTCTGTTGCAGAGCGACGCAGAACAATGATAACACTGGTGTGTTGGTGTCAGTGACTGTGTCATGACACCGGGTGCTTCCCAAATCCACATTTCACACTATTCCCTATATTGTCCACTACTTTTGACCACAGCTCTATGGGCCCTGTTCAAAAGTGGTGCACTATATAGGGAATATAGTTAAATTTGGGACGTGGCCTGTCTCACATTGATGAGAGGAAGCCATTCTAGACTATAGAGAAACACCCCTGGTCTTTAATAAGGGCGTAGGCAGCCTGGCAGCTCACACACACAGAAGTGATGTTCAACCTGTGGCGATGTGAGCGATCTCTTTATTGCATGTTTGTACAGTACATCCCCGTTGGTAGATTAGCTGCTCTCACAGCAACAGCTGTACCTGTGGAGAAGCCAGCCTACATGCTGCTTACAATGTGTTGCTGTCAGATGTGTCTTCTTGGTGGAGGGCTGAATTTCACTCCCTCTTGTGTAGCGTTGTAAAATTCAGGTTATTTCCCCTAAATTGCCTTATTTCATCATCGGCTTCCAGGAATCTTCCAACTAGATTCAGAACGCTTGACCTGAGCTCTGACTTTCTCAGCCTTCACCCGAGCTCTGACTTTCTCAGCCTTCGCCCGAGCTCTGGCGTTCTCAGCCTTCGCCCGAGCTCTGGCGTTCTCAGCCTTCGCCCGAGCTCTGGCGTTCTCAGCCTTCGCCCGAGCTCTGGCGTTCTCAGCCTTCGCCCGAGCTCTGGCGCTCTCAGCCTTCGCCCGAGCTCTGGCGCTCTCAGCCTTCGCCCAAGCTCTGGCGCTCTCAATTCTGAACTTGAAAGAAAGAAATCAAATAGTTTACTCTTCCTTAACTAGTTGACCCTTTAGTTGGGGTCAGAATGGAAGACCTGTCCCTTACCTCATTCACACACAACATTCCTTTTCCCTGTGAGAACTGTGTGTGTGCGTGCGAACTGTGTGTGCTTCTCTTCGTGTCTTGCACGTTGTAACAGAACACTCAACCAAAGCCCCTGTTGTAAGATGTATGTGATGTAATGATGTCGCAGTGTGCGTACCAAACGGGCCCCCTATTCCCTATGTAGTGCACTACTATTGACCAGGGCCTACATAGGGAATAGGGTGCCATTTGCGGACACGGAGAAGGGCAGAACAGAGATGTCCTTGGAGCCAGAGAGTTATTGTTACAGCCAGCTGCTCTTAATGCCCTGTTCAGACACAACTACCTGATCCATCGCCATTGGCTGAGTCCCAAATGGCCCCCTGTATGGTCATAAGCAGTGCACTATTTAGGGGAAAGGGTGCCATTTGGCACTAAGCTAATAAGTATCCTGTTCAATGCTTGTTTTCTCTCTTACAAACCCCTGTAGCTGTTTGCTTTCATGTGTAGATAGAAGATGGATGGAAGGCCGCTCACTCTGGTTCACTTCATACAATGGTGTAATCATGTTCTATCCCCTGTGTGTGTGTGTGTGTGTGTCTTTGTGTGTGTGTGTGTATGTGTGTAATGGTGAGTGTGTATGTCTCTGACTGTATGTGTGTGTGTGTGTTGAGGTAATCATGGTTTTGAACACAGCTGGAATCTCTTAAGGGTCTCGGTAGCGTGCTGTGTTCTGTTCTGTGGTCCTGGTCCTGTAAAGACCCGGTGTGTATGTGTGTGTGAGTGTGTGTGTTGTTATAGGCAACGAGACGTGAGGATGAGGTCAGTGTTTGGCCTGTGATTGGAGAACTGGGATGTAGTTCAACAGGGTGACACTTTCTCAATGTGCATCCCAAAGGACACCCTATTCCCTATTTAGTGCACTACTTTTAATGGCCCTGATTCAAAGTAGTACACTATATAGGGAATAGGGTGCACCCAACATTGCAGCTGTGCAGAAACATACTATACTAGTCAACCCCCCCCAAAAAATGCATTTGATATTATTTTGAGTCCTCTCTGTATGTGTTGTGGGAAGCTGTCCAGGAAGTGTAGTAAGACAAGCTAGAACGTATGTTCTCCGTGAGGATCCCATTGGCTTACACTAGGTGGAGGCTGTATCACTGAACCAGGTTGTAACTGGATTAGATGAGGGCTGGCTAAAACCAGCCAGTGAATTAGAGCCAACTAGGCTGCTTATTGACAAGCAGTTTGTGTTATTTGGTTTGGGCTGGCTGGCCTTTTGGTATAGCCTCCCGAGTGGCGCAGTGGTCTAACACACTGCATCTCAGTACCAAGAGTACCTGGTTCAAATCCAGGCTGCATCACATCTGGCTGTGATTGGGTGTCCCATAGGGCGGCGACACAATTGACCCAGTGTCGTCTGGGTTTGGCTGGGGTAGGCCGTCATTGTAAAATAAGAATTTGTTCTTAACTGACTTGCCTAGTTAAATAAAATAAAGGCATTGATCATCTATCTGTTTTAGGTTATGTAAAATGTATTATAAACAAATTATGTACATCACCTTTCTCCTGAGAAACAAGAATAAGTGTTATGGGTCATGAATAAGACTAGGAGTTGTTGGTTTTGTGACAGGTTTACTTGAAAATGGCTGATGTAATATTTGTCTGTGTCAGGATGTTGTCCCAGCCCTAGTGTTGGCTCTAGAGCCCAGTCTATCTGCATGTGTTTGGCTTTGGCTAGTGACAACCAATCAACTCAGCTGGGACACCAACCAACCAATAGAGAGCAGAGAACTCTGCTGGAACACCAACCAACCAATAGAGAGCAGAGAACTCGGCTGGAACACCAACCAACCAATAGAGAGCAGAGAACTCGGCTGGAACACCAACCAACCAATAGAGAGCAGAGAACTCGGCTGGAACACCAACCAACCAATAGAGAGCAGAGAACTCGGCTGGAACACCAACCAACCAATAGAGAGCAGAGAACTCAGAGCTGGAACACCAACCAACCAATAGAGAGCAGAGAACTCGGCTGGAACACCAACCAACCAATAGAGAGCAGAGAACTCGGCTGGAACACCAACCAACCAATAGAGAGCAGAGAACTGGAACACCAACCAACCAATAGAGAGCAGAGGCTGGAACACCAACCAACCAATAGAGAGCAGAGAACAACCAACCAATAGAGAGCTGGAACACCAACCAACCAATAGAGAGCAGAGAACTCGGCTGGAACACCAACCAACCAATAGAGAGCAGAGAACCAACCAATAGAGAGCAGAGAACTCGGCTGGAACACCAACCAACCAATAGAGAGCAGAGAACTCGGCTGGAACACCAACCAACCAATAGAGAGCAGAGAACTCGGCTGGAACACCAACCAACCAATAGAGAGCAGAGAACTTGGCTGGAACACCAACCAACCAATAGAGAGCAGAGAACTCGGCTGGAACACCAACCAACCAATAGAGAGCAGAGAACTTGGCTGGAACACCAACCAACCAATAGAGAGCAGAGAACTCGGCTGGAACACCAGTGTTTACAAACTCCTGACAGAAATTCTAACAATCATCCATCTCTCTCCCCCCCAGTCCCTCCACCACTAACATAATGTGTTGTTAAGTGATCTTTAAAACGCTGTTGCAACATTACCTGGCATCGCTCCAACTCCTAGTCTGTAAATCAGTGACTAAACTCACACGGTGTGTTCATCTACTTAAAGGACTTGTATAAAGTTGTCCGAGCTCTTCACACCCGGGGAAGCTGACCTGTTGTGCCCCTACTTTGAGAGTTGGGAATGTGTTTGTGTGCAAGCATTGAGGCTGGTGGGTGTTTTGCACTCGAGTTCTGGTCTCCAAGGTTTTACACCAGGTCTGGGATCTGTGCTGGTACATAGCTATGGTGTGTTTCAGCAGGTGTACTGTACATGCCAGTGTTATGCTCTGGGGCTTGGGCTGATCAATACCACATGCTTGTCCCCAGCCCCCCCCTCCAAGTTCTGTGCAGTGGAACAACATAGCCCTGCTCTGTAAAACCTGCCAAGAAAGAGAGGAGCTCACAGTCTCTGTTTTCCTGACCAGACCAGAGGTCTATAATCACCACCAGGTGGTTGAGACCTCTCCCCCTATAGGTCTGTTCTCCTGACCAGACCAGAGGTCTATAATCACCACCAGGTGGTTGAGACCTCTCCCCCTATAGGTCTGTTCTCCTGACCAGACCAGAGGTCTATAATCACCACCAGGTGGTTGAGACCTCTCCCCTATAGGTCTGTTCCTGACCAGACCAGAGGTCTATAATCACCACCAGGTGGTTGAGACCTCTCCCCTATAGGTCTGTTCTCCTGACCAGACCAGAGGTCTATAATCACCACCAGGTGGTTGAGACCTCTCCCCTATAGGTCTGTTCTCCTGACCAGACCAGAGGTCTATAATCACCACCAGGTGGTTGAGACCTCTCCCCTATAGGTCTGTTCTCCTGACCAGACCAGAGGTCTATAATCACCACCTGGTGGTTGAGACCTCTCCCCTATAGGTCTGTTCTCCTGACCAGACCAGAGGTCTATAATCACCACCAGGTGGTTGAGACCTCTCCCCTATTGGTCTGTTCTTCAGAGGTCTATGTCACCAGGTGGTTTATCTCCTCCTGACCAGAGGTCTATAATCACCACCAGGTGGTTGAGACCTCTCCCCTTAGGTCTGTTCTCCTAACCAGACCAGATGTCTATAATCACCACCAGGTGGTTGAGACCTCTCCCCTATAGGTCTGTTCTCCTGACCAGACCAGAGGTCTATAATCACCACCAGGTGGTTGAGACCTCTCCCCCTATAGGTCTGTTCTCCTGACCAGACCAGAGGTCTATAATCACCACCAGGTGGTTGAGACCTCTCCCCCTATAGGTCTGTTCTCCTGACCAGACCAGAGGTCTATAATCACCACCAGGTGGTTGAGACCTCTCCCCCTATAGGTCTGTTCTCCTGACCAGACCAGAGGTCTATAATCACCACCAGGTGGTTGAGACCTCTCCCCCTATAGGTCTGTTCTCCTGACCAGACCAGAGGTCTATAATCACCACCAGGTGGTTGAGACCTCTCCCCCTATAGGTCTGTTCTCCTGACCAGACCAGAGGTCTATAATCACCACCAGGTGGTTGAGACCTCTCCCCCTATAGGTCTGTTCTCCTGACCAGACCAGAGGTCTATAATCACCACCAGGTGGTTGAGACCTCTCCCCCTATAGGTCTGTTCTCCTGACCAGACAGGAAGGTGTTTCGTCCTCTTTCTGTTGTTGTCACGTGCCGTTAGAGGGAGGACAAAGTTCCTGTAAACTGAAGGTTTTACTTGGCTTCATGTTGTACATGTTTCAGCTGCATCTGAATGGCATTCTCTCTCATTGTATTCATATTATCCAATTGAAGACGTTTAGCAAAGTTAACAATCTATCACGCTAATCTTTGACAATGACCTAGGTAAGTCGTGTTTTTTTTTTACTTTGAGAAGTGGCCAACATTTACAAAACATCGATGCAGTTTTAGTGTGTTTGTGTTCAATGTTTGGACACGTGGTGGTTTTACTAGACTGACGTTGGAGTTCCCCCCCCCCTCCCTTTCCTCACTCTGATTGCATAGCATAACATGACATGCTATGGGCTCTGATTACCACCCAGCCCTGTGGATCTCTGTGTTCCTCTACGCATGGATGACATGATTGCAGATAGTCTATCCAGCCAACAGCCCCTCTGCCCCAACTGAGTCCCAGAACAGGGAGAGATAAGCAGGGACAGGGAAGAGACTAGGGGGGGTTGGGGGATAAATAAGGGCCAGCTGCCTCCAGGCTATGAAGAGAGAGGGAAGGAAGAGAGGAGTAGAGAGACTGTTGATCTGGCTGGCTGAATAAAGCTTTACTTTCTACCCTTCTTGAAATAAGCAGCTCAGTGTTGAGAAATAAGAGGGGTTTTGTTAGCCAGTCAATTGGTGTAACGCTCCTGTCCATTTCACACAGTGAAACAAGTGTCAAACTGTCATACCAGCTTCAGTTACCCTCAACACACTCCATCTCCTCCTCTGTCCTTCTCTCCCCTCTGTCCTGTCTTTCCAGCTCTCCTCTTCCCTCCTCTCCATTATATTACACCACCACCACAGCAGGAACCCATTATATTACCACACCACCACCACAGCAGGAACCCATTATATTACACCACCACCACCACAGCAGGAACCCATTACACCACCACCACCACAGCAGGAACCCATTTATATTACACCACCACCACCACAGCAGGAACCCATTATATTACACCACCACCACCATTACACCACCACCACCACAGCAGGAACCCATTATATTACACCACCACCACCACAGCAGGAACCCATTATATTACACCACCAACACAGCAGGAACCCATTATATTACACCACCACCACAGCAGGAACCCATTATATTACACCACCACCACCACAGCAGGAACCCATTATATTACCACCACCACCACCACAGCAGGAACCCATTATATTACACCACCACCACCCACCACAGCAGGAACCCATTATATTACACCACCACCACCACAGCAGGAACCCATTATATACACCACCACCACAGCAGGAACCCACACCACCACCACAGCAGGAACCCATTATATTACACCACCACCACCACAGCAGGAACCCATTATATTACACCACCACCACCACAGCAGGAACCCATTTATATTACACCACCACCACCACAGCAGGAACCCATTATATTACACCACCACCACAGCAGGAACCCATTATATTACACACCACCACCACAGCAGGAACCCATTATATTACACCACCACCACCACAGCAGGAACCACCACCACAGCAGGAACCCATTATACCACCACCACCACAGCAGGAACCCATTATATTACACCACCACCACCACAGCAGGAACCCATTATATTACACCACCACCACAGCAGGAACCCATTATATTACACCACCACCACCACAGCAGGAACCCATTATATTACACCACCACCACCACAGCAGGAACCCATTATATTACCACCACCACCACCACAGCAGGAACCCATTATATTACCACCACCACCACCACAGCAGGAACCCATTATATTACACCACCACCACCACAGCAGGAACCCATTATATTACAGCAGGAACCCACCCACCACAGCAGGAACCCATTATATTACACCACCACCACCACAGCAGGAACCCATTATATTACACCACCACCACCACAGCAGGAACCCATTATATTACACCACCACCACCACAGCAGGAACCCATTTATATTACACCACCACACAGCAGGAACCCATTATATTACACCACCACCACCACAGCAGGAACCCATTATATTACACCACCACCACAGCAGGAACCCATTATATTACACACCACCACCACAGCAGGAACCCATTATATTACACACCACCACCACAGCAGGAACCCATTATATTACACCACCACCACAGCAGGAACCCATTATATTACACCACCACCACCACAGCAGGAACCCATTATATTACACACCACCACCACCACAGCAGGAACCCATTATATTACACCACCACCACCACCACAGCAGGAACCCATTATATTACACCACCACCACAGCAGGAACCCATTATATTACACCACCACCACCACAGCAGGAACCCATTATATTACACCACCACCACCACAGCAGGAACCCATTATATACACCACCACCACCACCACCACCACAGCAGGAACCCATTTATATTACACCACCACCACCACAGCAGGAACCCATTTATATTACACCACCACCACCACAGCAGGAACCCATTATATTACACCACCACCACCACAGCAGGAACCCATTATATTACAGCACCACCACCACAGCAGGAACCCATTATATTACACCACCACCACAGCAGGAACCCATTATATTACACCACCACCACCACAGCAGGAACCCATTATATTACCACCACCACCACCACAGCAGGAACCCATTATATTACACCACCACCACCACAGCAGGAACCCATTATATTACACCACCACCACCACAGCAGGAACCCATTTATATTACACCACCACCACCACAGCAGGAACCCATTATATTACACACCACCACCACAGCAGGAACCCATTATATTACACCACCACCACAGCAGGAACCCATTATATTACACCACCACCACCACAGCAGGAACCCATTATATTACACACCACCACCACAGCAGGAACCCATTATATTACACACCACCACCACAGCAGGAACCCCACAGGAACCCATTATATTACACCACCACCACCACAGCAGGAACCCATTATATTACACCACCACCACCACAGCAGGAACCCATTATATTACACCACCACCACCACAGCAGGAACCCATTATATTACACCACCACCACCACAGCAGGAACCCATTATATTACACCACCACCACCACAGCAGGAACCCATTATATTACACACCACCACCACCAGCAGGAACCCATTATATTACACCACCACCACAGCAGGAACCCATTATATTACACCACCACCACAGCAGGAACCCATTATATTACACCACCACCACCACAGCAGGAACCCATTATATTACACCACCACCACCACAGCAGGAACCCATTATATTACACCACCACCACAGCAGGAACCCATTATATTACACCACCACCACAGCAGGAACCCATTATATTACCACAGCAGGAACCCACCACCACCACAGCAGGAACCCATTATATTACACCACCACCACAGCAGGAACCCATTATATTACACCACCACCACAGCAGGAACCCATTATATTACACCACCACCACAGCAGGAACCCATTATATTACCCACCACCACCACAGCAGGAACCCATTATATTACACCACCACCACCACCACAGCAGGAACCCATTATATTACACCACCACAGCAGGAACCCATTATATTATACCACCACCACCACAGCAGGAACCCATTATATTTAACCAGAAACCGTGGATTGATGGCAGCATTCGTGTGAAACTGAAGGCACGAACCACTGCTTTTAATCAGGGCAAGGTGTCTGGTAACATGACTGAATACAAACAGTGCAGCTATTCCCTCCGCAAGGCTATCAAACAAGCTAAGCGCCAGTACAGAGACAAAGTAGAATCTCAATTCAACGGCTCAGACACAAGAGGCATGTGGCAGGGTCTACAGTCAATCACGGACTACAGGAAGAAACCCAGCCCAGTCACGGACCAGGATGTCTTGCTCCCAGGCAGACTAAATAACTTTTTGCCCGCTTTGAGGACAATACAGTGCCACTGACACGGCCTGCAACGGAAACATGCGGTCTCTCCTTCACTGCAGCCGAAGTGAGTAAGACATTTAAACGTGTTAACCCTCGCAAGGCTGCAGGCCCAGACGGCATCCCCAGCCGCGCCCTCAGAGCATGCGCAGACCAGCTGGCCGGTGTGTTTACGGACATATTCAATCAATCCCTATACCAGTCTGCTGTTCCCACATGCTTCAAGGGCCACCATTGTTCCTGTTCCCAAGAAAGCTAAGGTAACTGAGCTAAACGACTACCGCCCGTAGCACTCACATCCGTCATCATGAAGTGCTTTGAGAGACTAGTCAAGGACCACATCACCTCCACCCTACCTGACACCCTTGACCCACTCCAATTTGCTTACCGCCCAAATAGGTCCACAGACGATGCAATCTCAACCACACTGCACACTGCCCTAACCCATCTGGACAAGAGGAATACCTATGTGAGAATGCTGTTCATCGACTACAGCTCGGCATTCAACACCATAGTACCCTCCAAGCTCGTCATCAAGCTCGAGACCCTGGGTCTCGACCCCGCCCTGTGCAACTGGGTACTGGACTTCCTGACGGGCCGCCCCCAGGTGGTGAGGGTAGGCAACAACATCTCCTCCCCGCTGATCCTCAACACTGGGGCCCCACAAGGGTGCGTTCTGAGCCCTCTCCTGTACTCCCTGTTCACCCACGACTGCGTGGCCATGCACGCCTCCAACTCAATCATCAAGTTTGCGGACGACACAACAGTGGTAGGCTTGATTACCAACAACGACGAGACGGCCTACAGGGAGGAGGTGAGGGCCCTCGGAGTGTGGTGTCAGGAAAATAACCTCACACTCAACGTCAACAAAACTAAGGAGATGATTGTGGACTTCAGGAAACAGCAGAGGGAACACCCCCCATCCACATCGATGGAACAGTAGTGGAGAGGGTAGCAAGTTTTAAGTTCCTCGGCATACACATCACAGACAAACTGAATTGGTCCACTCACACAGACAGCATCGTGAGGAAGGCGCAGCAGCGCCTCTTCAACCTCAGGAGGCTGAAGAAATTCGGCTTGTCACCAAAAGCACTCACAAACTTCTACAGATGCACAATCGAGAGCATCCTGGCGGGCTGTATCACCGCCTGGTATGGCAACTGCACCGCCCTCAACCGTAAGGCTCTCCAGAGGGTAGTGAGGTCTGCACAACGCATCACCGGGGGCAAACTACCTGCCCTCCAGGACACCTACACCACCCGATGCTACAGGAAGGCCATAAAGATCATCAAGGACATCAACCACCGAGCCACTGCCTGTTCACCCCGCTGTCATCCAGAAGGCGAGGTCAGTACAGGTGCATCAAAGCTGGGACCGAGAGACTGAAAAACAGCTTCTATCTCAAGGCCATCAGACTGTTAAACAGCCACCACTAACATTGAGTGGCTACTGCCAACACACTGTCAATGACACTGACTCTACTCCAGCCACTTTAATCATGGGAATTGATGGGAAATGATGTAAATATATCACTAGCCACTTTAAACAATGCTACCTTATATAATGTTACTTACCCTACATTATTCATCTCATATGCATATGTTGATACTGTACTCTATATCATCGACTGCATCCTTATGTAATACATGTATCACTAGCCACTTTAACTATGCCACTTGGTTTACATACTTATCTCATATGTATATACTGTACTCGATATCATCTACTGTATCTTGCCTATGCTGCTCTGTACCATCACTCATTCATATATCCTTATGTACATATTCTTTATCCCCTTACACTGTGTTATAAGACAGTAGTTTTTTTGAAATTGTTAGTTAGATTACTTGTTCGTTATTACTGCATTGTCGGAACTAGAAGCACAAGCATTTCGCTACACTCGCATTAACATCTGCTAACCATGTGTATGTGACAAATAAAATTTGATTTGATTTTGTACTGTTAATTCTGTTGGTAACCAGTTTATAATAGCAGTAAAGCACCTCGGGGGGGAGGGGATATAGCCGTGTCGAGTCTGAGAATAGCCCTTAGCGGTGGTATCTTGGCCACATACCACATCTCCCCGGGCCTTATTGCTTCAATAGGTCAGGTTGTAGCTAGTTCCTAGTTTGATTCCTTAAGGGATGTCTGAGCATGTCTACACACACACCCCTGCAGTATGGGCAGGAGTAGGAGTGGAGCGTTCCCTGCTCAATCTGTCAAGACGTATCACATTCCTGTTAAGATAACCCACACCCTGACCGGCTCCCCTAAAACGGAGTCTCATGTTCACTTCATGCCTACAGAATCCCTAGCCAAGATAACCCACACCCTGACCGGCTCCCCTAAAACGTTGTTTCAAGTCATGCCTACAGAATCCCTAGCCAAGATAACCCACACCCTGACCGGCTCCCCTAAAACGTTGTTTCAAGTCATGCCTACAGAATCCCTAGCCAAGATAACCCACACCCTGACCGTTTTGTGTTTATAGCGAGCGAGAGCATCTAACCTCCTAGCCGTTCTTCTTTATGAGTTGGCGCTGAAGGAGAGGTGTTCTTGTTCTGTTGCATGTTTCTGTGTTTCACAAGCGTGGTTGGCCACAGGGAAGGCCTGTTTGTGTAGACAGAGTGAAATCTGTGTAGTTTATTTTCAGGCGTTGTGTAGAGAGAGAGAGACAGAGTAGAGAAAGAGAGTGGAGTAGAGAGAGAGAGAGAGAGAGAGAGAGAGAGAGAGAGACCTCCGAGTCTTTTCTTGTTGATGAGTTGGAGCCTCGAAGCAGAACAACATGTTTGTTTGGTTGGTGTTCTATGCTGTTGCACGTTCCTGTGTTTCCCTCAACTTGCTAGTTGGCCTGTTCATATGTTCACGCTACATAGACTGAATGCTCTGGATCTGAAAAGAGCAGCCCAGCGGTCATTGAGTTTGTTGTCCAGGCGTGTTTCTGAGGCGAGGGAGACAGGCCTGTTGCTCTGCAGCCAGAGCGCGAACCTCGCTGGCCTCGTCTGACGTGAATAGGGGAGAGCTGAACGTCTAGACTTGCACCGTCACAACCATTATGCTAATGTGCTGTGAACCGAGAGAGAGTCCTTTCCTTTTCGATAGCGATGCTAAAGGCAGTGTTGTCTGTGTGTGTTTATAGTTTTGTGCGTAGCTTCAGAGCGTGTGTGTGTGTGTGAGCATAGCCTGAGTGCAGCAGAGTGTGACATGATTTTCTGTGTCCTGTCTGTGTCCTGTCCCTCCCCTGAACAATAGAGAAGCTCCATTTAGATGGAAATGGGCTGGTGGTATGTCCAATGGAGCATTGAGACAGCATGATGGATACCCACAAACCCCTGCAGCCCTCCCCACTGACGAGTGTGTGTGTGTGTGTGTGTGTTATGAAGGGGGTAGAGGTTAATGTAGGGTACATTTTAGTAGGTCTATGTTATGTAGTGGGAATAGTTTGTCATTGTTGAGTTGTACACGTTTCAATCAGTCTATACAGGCCCCTCCTATGCAAACGATTCTAAATATGTCTGCATGGAATGGGAATCACTGGTTCCTTCAATACAAACGATTCTAAATATGTCTGTATGGAATAGGAATCACTGGTTCCTTCAATACAAATGATTCTCAATATGTCTGCATGGAATGGGAATCACTGGTTCCTCCAGTTGGTGATGGAATGGGAATCACTGGTTCCTCCAGTTGGTGATGGAATGGGAATCACTGGTTCCTCCAGTTGGTGATGGAATGGGAATCACTGGTTCCTCCAGTTGGTGATGGAATGGGAATCACTGGTTCCTCCAGTTGGTGATGGAATGGGAATCACTGGTTCCTCCAGTTGGTGATGGAATGGGAATCACTGGTTCCTCCAGTTGGTGATGGAATGGGAATCACTGGTTCCTCCAGTTGGTGATGGAATAGGAATCACTGGTTCCTCCGGTTGGTGATGGAATAGGAATCACTGGTTCCTCCGGTTGGTGATGGAATAGGAATCACTGGTTCCTCCAGTTGTGATGGATGGAATCACTGGTTCCTCCAGTTGGTGATGGGAATGGGAATCACTGGTTCCTCCAGTTGGTGATGGAATGGGAATCACTGGTTCCTCCAGTTGGTGATGGAATGGGAATCACTGGTTCCCTCCTGGTTCCCTCCAGTTGGTGATGGAATGGGAATCACTGGTTCCTCCAGTTGGTGATGGAATGGGAATCACTGGTTCCTCCAGTTGGTGATGGAATGATGGGGAATCACTGGTTCCTCCAGTTGGTGATGGAATGGGAATCACTGGTTCCTCCAGTTGGTGATGGAATAGGAATCACTGGTTCCTCCAGTTGGTGATGGAATGGGAATCACTGGTTCCTCCAGTTGGTGATGGAATGGGAATCACTGGTTCCTCCAGTTGGTGATGGAATGGGAATCACTGGTTCCTCCAGTTGGTGATGGAATGGGAATCACTGGTTCCTCCAGTTGGTGATGGAATGGGAATCACTGGTTCCTCCAGTTGGTGATGGAATGGGAATCACTGGTTCCTCCAGTTGGTGATGGAATGGGAATCACTGGTTCCTCCTGAATCACTGGTTCCTCCAGTTGGTGATGGAATAGGAATCACTGGTTCCTCCAGTTGGTGATGGAATGGGAATCACTGGTTCCTCCAGTTGGTGATGGAATGGGAATCACTGGTTCCTCCAGTTGGTGATGGAATGGGAATCACTGGTTCCTCCAGTTGGTGAGGTCGACAGAATTAACTGCATTTTGCTTCAATATTTTCCTGTAACTGAATGCGTGCAAAAAGACTGAGGGATCACATTGACAGCTTTACTACCAGGGTTACTAACTAACCTATACTACCAGGGTTACTAACTAACCTATACTACCAGGGTTACTAACTAACCTATACTACCAGGGTTACTAACTAACCTATACTACCAGGGTTACTAACTAACCTATACTACAGGGTTACAACTTTACTACCAGGGTTACTAACTAAGGGTTACTAAACTATACTACCAGGGTTACTAACTAACCTACCAGGGTTACTAACCAGGGTTACTAACTAACCTATACTACCAGGGTTACTAACTAACCTATACTACCAGGGTTACTAACTAACCCACATTGACACCTATACTTTACTACCAGGGTTACTAACTAACCTATACTACCAGGGTTACTAACTAACCTATACTACCAGGGTTACTAACTAACCTATACTATCAGGGTTACTAACTAACCCACATTGACTAGCTAACCTTACTACCAGGGTTACTAACTAACCTATACTACCAGGGTTACTAACTAACCCACATTGACAGCTTTACTACCAGGGTTACTAACTAACCTATACTACCAGGGTTACTAACTAACCTATACTACCAGGGTTACTAACTAACCTATACTATCAGGGTTACTAACTAACCCACATTGACAGCTTTACTACCAGGGTTACTAACTAACCTATACTACCAGGGTTACTAACTAACCTATACTACCAGGGTTACTAACTAACCTATACTACCAGGGTTACTAACTAACCTATACTACCAGGGTTACTAACTAACCCACATTGACAGCTTTACTACCAGGGTTACTAACTAACCTATACTACCAGGGTTACTAACTAACCTATACTACCAGGGTTACTAACTAACCTATACTACCAGGGTTACTAACTAACCTATACTACCAGGGTTACTAACTAACCTATACTACCAGGGTTACTAACTAACCTATACTACCAGGGTTACTAACTAACCTATACTACCAGGGTTACTAACTTACTACCAGGGTTACTAACTAACCTATACTACCAGGGTTACTAACTAACCTATACTACCAGGGTTACTAACTAACCTATACTACCAGGGTTACTAACTAACCTATACCAGGGTTACTAACTTACCTATACTACCAGGGTTACTAACTAACCTATACTACCAGGGTTACTAACTAACCTATACTACCAGGGTTACTAACTAACCTATACTAACTAACCTATACTACCAGGGTTACTAACTAACCTATACTACCAGGGTTACTAACTAACCATTATACTACCAGGGTTACTAACTAACCTATACTACCAGGGTTACTAACTAACCTATACTACCAGGGTTACCAGGGTTAACTAACTAACTAACCTATACTACCAGGGTTACTAACTAACCTAACAGGGTTACTAACTAACCCAGGGTTACTAACTAACCCACTGACAGCTTTACTACCAGGGTTACTAACTAACCTATACTACCAGGGTTACTAACTAACCTATACTACCAGGGTTACTAACTAACCTATACTACCAGGGTTACTAACTAACCCACATTGACACTTTACTAGGGTTACTACTACCAGGGTTACTAACTAACCTTTACTACCAGGGTTACTAACTAACCTATACTACCAGGGTTACTAACTAACCTATACTACCAGGGTTACTAACTAACCCACATTGACAGCTTTACTACCAGGGTTACTAACTAACCTATACTACCAGGGTTACTAACTAACCTATACTACCAGGGTTACTAACTAACCTATACTACCAGGGTTACTAACTAACCTATACTACCAGGGTTACTAACTAACCTATACTACCAGGGTTACTAACTAACCCACATTGACAGCTTTACTACCAGGGTTACTAACTAACCTATACTACCAGGGTTACTAACTAACCTATACTACCAGGGTTACTAACTAACCCACATTGACAGCTTTACTAACTAACCCACATTGACAGCTTTACTAACTAACCCACATTGACAGCTTTACTAACTAACCCACATTGACAGCTTTACTACCAGGGTAACTAACTAACCTATACTACCAGGGTTACTAACTAACCTATACTATCAGGGTTACTAACTAACCCACATTGACAGCTTTACTACCAGGGTTACTAACTAACCTATACTACCAGGGTTACTAACTAACCTATACTATCAGGGTTACTAACTAACCCACATTGACAGCTATACTATCAGGGTTACTAACTAACCCACATTGACAGCTTTACTACCAGGGATTGGACCAGGGGAGGGGCCTCCGATGGGATTGGACCGGGGAGGGGCCTCCGATGGGATTGGACCAGGGGAGGGGCCTCCGATGGGATTGGACCAGGGGAGGGGGCCTCCGATGGGATTGGACCAGGGGGAGGGGGCCTCCGATGGGATTGGATTGGGGGGAGGGGGCCTCCGATGGGATTGGACCAGGGTTACTAACTAACCTATACTATCAGGGTTACTAACTAACATTGGGGATGGGGACCAGGGGGAGGGGGCCTCCGATGGGATTGGACCATGGGGGAGGGGGGGCCTCCGATGGGATTGGACCAGGGGAGGGGGGGCCTGGACCAGGGGAGGGGCCTGGGGGACCGATGGGGGACCAGGGGGGGCCTCCGATGGGATTGGACCAGGGGGAGGGGGCCTCCGATGGGATTGGACCAGGGGGAGGGGACCTCCGATGGGATTGGACCAGGGGGAGGGGACCTCCGATGGGATTGGACCAGGGGGAGGGGACCTCCAGTGGGATTTAAATACCCCCTCCCTCCCCACATCCTTATATTGATCTTGGGGTGGGGGTTACACTAGGGTCATGTTCATTAGGATGCACCACTGTATAGCTGCTTAGATAGTAACTCTCCACTTCTGACCTTTATCTTTAGTTTGGTGCTTACTGAACGAGACCCACGGATGTTGTTGATGAATGGGTTGAGAACAGAGATTTTTGTTGGATGCTTGAGAGATGGTGTTGTCACCAATCTGTCCATGAACAGTAGGAAGGATGACAGATGGTGTTGTCACCAATCTGTCCATGAACAGTAGGAAGGATGACAGATGGTGTTGTCACCAATCTGTCCATGAACAGTAGGAAGGATGAGTGCTGAGAAGCAGTGTTTATTATATTGCAACGTTGGTTATTTAGGGAATGCTGTCGTAACAAGTTGGTGACGATGAATACTGACGGATCCCACTCTCCTACAGCCATGCCAGAAGACGGGGGTGAGGAGGAGGGACAGCGTTAAAAAAGAGACTAGGGAAAGGGGGGGGAGAAAGACAGTGAACGGGAGGGATGGAGAGACTGTAAAAGAGAGTAGGTGGTAGAGTTGGTGCTCATGACTCAGACAGCCAATCATAGACAGCATGTGTTTTCAGCAGGAACTGAGATGGTTTAATCAGACAGGATGTGTTTTCAGCAGGAACTGAGATGGTTTAATCACGGACAGGATGTGTTTTCAGCAGGAACTGAGATGGTTTAATCACGGACAGGATGTGTTTTCAGCAGGAACTGAGAGGGTTTAATCACGGACAGGATGTGTTTTCAGCAGGAACTGAGATGGTTTAATCACGGACAGGATGTGTTTTCAGCAGGAACTGAGATGGTTTAATCACGGACAGGATGTGTTTTCAGCAGGAACTGAGAGGGTTTAATCACGGACAGGATGTGTTTTCAGCAGGAACTGAGATTTTTTAATCAGACAGGATGTGTTTCTGTAGGGCCGTGTTTGATTGACACTGGGATGGCTTGGGCTACTCATACATTTACTGATGAGTAAAGCTGATTGAGGCATTTGTTTTCTAATGAAGTGGATTATAATGCGATGATTCTGTCGGGTTGGGTGATTTATCAAATTAATTCAAATGACTGTTTTTGCGTGATGTTTACCATACTTGTATCGCAAAATCATTTTTTTTGTATTTTTGTTTTTTATGAGTGTTTATGGCCGCTTGGTCTCGTGTCTTCTTGGTCTCGTGTCTGCTTGGTCTCGTGTCTTCTTGGTCTCGTGTCTTCTTGGTCTCGTGTCTGCTTGGTCTCGTGTCTGCTTGGTCTCGTGTCTTCTTGGTCTCGTGTCTTCTTGGTCTCGTGTCTTCTTGGTCTCGTGTCTTCTTGGTCTCGTGTCTTCTTGGTCTCGTGTCTTCTTGGTCTCGTGTCTTCTTGGTCTCGTGTCTTCTTGGTCTCGTGTCTTCTTGGTCTCGTGTCTTCTTGGTCTCGTGTCTTCTTGGTCTCGTGTCTTCTTGGTCTCGTGTCTTCTTGGTCTCGTGTCTTCTTGGTCTCGTGTCTTCTTGGTCTCGTGTCTTCTTGGTCTCGTGTCTTCTTGGTCTCGTGTCTGCTTGGTCTCGTGTCTTCTTGGTCTCGTGTCTTCTTGGTCTCGTGTCTTCTTGGTCTCGTGTCTTCTTGGTCTCGTGTCTGGTCTCGTGTTGGTCTCGTGTCTTCTTGGTCTCGTGTCTGCTTGGTCTCGTGTCTTCTTGGTCTCGTGTCTTCTTGGTCTTCTTGGTCTCGTGTCTTCTTGGTCTCGTGTCTTCTTGGTCTCGTGTCTTCTTGGTCTCGTGTCTGCTTGGTCTCGTGTCTTCTTGGTCTCGTGTCTTCTTGGTCTCGTGTCTTCTTGGTCTCGTGTCTTCTTATTCTCGTGTCTGCTTGGTCTCGTGTCTTCTTGGTCTCGTGTCTTCTTGGTCTCGTGTCTTCTTGGTCTCGTGTCTTCTTGGTTTCGTTCGCTCCTTCTCTGCTGTGAACCTTCCCATTTACACCAGAGATCTCGATATAATGGCAAGAGGCTCATGTCTCCGCCCCTAACAATGGGAGTCATTGTCCCAAAGGAGGAAAGGCAGGCGACAAGCTTAGTTCCAAAATAAGCACGTAGAAATGCATTGGGCTTATTTTTGGACAGATTTTTGGCGAGAGTGAAACCTCTTGCTTCTCCTCTTTCTCTATAGTTTACATACACACCCTAAGCCCCTCCCCCTGTCACTCACAAAAACCAAATGAACATTTCAAACCAATCCCCTGTTTATGTCTCAACTCCTCAGATTGAGAGCAGAGCAGACATTACTGCCACAGGAGTATCAATGAACATTGATTGTGGAAAAGGAATGCCCAATTAGTCTCACGTGCATTACAGTATCACATATCGCCAGCAGCATTTTAGTCAAATAAAGACCGTTATACTGGCTGTTTAGTCTGTGTTTTATAAAAAAACACTTATACAAGGAATTGGCAACTCGTTCTCATTCTGATAAATCAGGTAGGACACTTGATTTCAACACCTGAACAAAGTGGACAGGATAGCATGCTGCTCAAACAGCTGGAGACGTACAGAATGGTGTGTTCATCACAATCTGTTCTAGCATGTTAGCTAGCAGATAGATCCAAGTTGGCTAAGTGAGCCTATGATCCTATGCGTGTAATTCGGCTACAACATCTGGTCTGTGAATATTTCCACTTCGTGATGTGTGGTGGAGTTGTAGTGCAAGACTTGTTCAGTATCAAATCCAGTTTCTTAAGGAATCCTGCAAGCTTTCTTTATAAAGATAGTCAATGAAGAAGTTGACCAATTCTGAGTGTTAATATGTAATCTGTTTTGTATTTCTCTCTAGGTACTGATATCTCTGTAGGAGAGGAGGTGGCCATCAAGCTAGAATGTGTGAAGACCAAGCACCCACAGCTCCACATCGAGAGCAAGATCTACAAGATGATGCAGGGAGGAGGTACGGCACTAAACCATTTATCTGTCCCACTGGCCTAGTGGTCATCCTACCAGCTCTCATCTAGATCACTGTAACTGGCCTAGTGGTCATCCTACCAGCTCTCATCTAGATCACTGTAACTGGCCTAGTGGTCATCCTACCAGCTCTCATCTAGATCACTGTAACTGGCCTAGTGGTCATCCTACCAGCTCTCATCTAGATCACTGTAACTGGCCTAGTGGTCATCCTACCAGCTCTCATCTAGATCACTGTAACTGGCCTAGTGGTCATCCTACCAGCTCTCATCTAGATCACTGTAACTGGCCTAGTGGTCATCCTACCAGCTCTCATCTAGATCACTGTAACTGGCCTAGTGGTCATCCTACCAGCTCTCATCTAGATCACTGTAACTGGCCTAGTGGTCATCCTACCAGCTCTCATCTAGATCACTGTAACTGGCCTAGTGGTCATCCTACCAGCTCTCATCTAGATCACTGTAACTGGCCTAGTGGTCATCCTACCAGCTCTCATCTAGATCACTGTAACTGGCCTAGTGGTCATCCTACCAGCTCTCATCTAGATCACTGTAACTGGCCTAGTGGTCATCCTACCAGCTCTCATCTAGATCACTGTAACTGGCCTAGTGGTCATCCTACCAGCTCTCATCTAGATCACTGTAACTGGTAACCCTAGTGGTCATCCTACCAGCTCTCATCTAGATCACTGTAACTGGCCTAGTGGTCATCCTACCAGCTCTCATCTAGATCACTGTAACTGGCCTGTAACTGGCCTAGTGGTCATCCTACCAGCTCTCATCTAGATCACTGTAACTGGCCTAGTGGTCATAGTGTAACTGGCCATCCTACCAGCTCTCATCTAGATCACTGTAACTGGCCTACTGGTCATCCTACCAGCTCTCATCTAGATCACTGTAACTGGCCTAGTGGTCATCCTACCAGCTCTCATCCCTAGATCACTGTAACTGGCCTAGTGGTCATCCTACCAGCTCTCATCTAGATCACTGTAACTGGCCTAGTGGTCATCCTACCAGCTCTCATCTAGATCACTGTAACTGGCCTAGTGGTCATCCTACCAGCTCTCATCTAGATCACTGTAACTGGCCTAGTGGTCATCCTACCAGCTCTCATCTAGATCACTGTAACTGGCCTAGTGGTCATCCTACCAGCTCTCATCTAGATCACTGTAACTGGCCTAGTGGTCATCCTACCAGCTCTCATCTAGATCACTGTAACTGGCCTAGTGGTCATCCTACCAGCTCTCATCTCATAGATCACTGTAACTGGCCTAGTGGTCATCCTACCAGCTCTCATCTAGATCACTGTAACTGGCCTAGTGGTCATCCTACCAGCTCTCATCTAGATCACTGTAACTGGCCTAGTGGTCATCCTACCAGCTCTCATCTAGATCACTGTAACTGGCCTAGTGGTCATCCTACCAGCTCTCATCTAGATCACTGTAACTGGCCTAGTGGTCATCCTACCAGCTCTCATCTAGATCACTGTAACTGGCCTAGTGGTCATCCTACCAGCTCTCATCTAGATCACTGTAACTGGCCTAGTGGTCATCCTACCAGCTCTCATCTAGATCACTGTAACTGGCCCAGTGGTCATCCTACCAGCTCTCATCTAGATCACTGTAACTGGCCCAGTGGTCATCCTACCAGCTCTCATCTAGATCACTGTAACTGGCCCAGTGGTCATCCTACCAGCTCTCATCTAGATCACTGTAACTGGCCTAGTGGTCATCCTACCAGCTCTCATCTAGATCACTGTAACTGGCCCAGTGGTCATCCTACCAGCTCTCATCTAGATCACTGTAACTGGCCTAGTGGTCATCCTACCAGCTCTCATCTACTCAAAGTAGGTGGACACCCCTTCAAAGGAGTAGATTTGTCTATTTCAGGCACACATGTTGACAGGTATAAATCGAGCCCACGAGCACACAATGGCCCGTACTGAACAGCTCAGTGACTTTCAACGTGGCACCGCCATACGATGCCACCTTTCCAACAAGTAAGTTTGTCAAATTTCTGCCCTGCTAGAGCTGCCCCGGTTAACTGTGAATGCTGGTATTGTGAAGTGGAAACGTCTAGGAGCATCAACGGCTCAGCCGCAAAGTGGTAAGCCACACAAGCTCACAGAACAGGACCGCAGAGTGCTGAAGCGCGTAGCTCTTAAGAATCGTCAGTCCTCGGTTGCAACACTCACTGCTGAGTTCCCAACTGCCTTCTGGAAGCAACATCCGCACAATAACTGTTCGCCGGGGAGCTTCATGAAAAGCTTCATGAAATGGGTTTCCGTGGCCGAGCAGCCGCACACAAGCCTAAGATCACCATGTGCAGTGTTAAGCGTTGGCCTGAGTGGTTTGAAGCTCGCCGCCATTGGACTCTGCGGCAGTGGAATGCTTTCCTTGGAGTGCTGAATCACGCTGCACCATCTGGCAGTCCGGTGGAAGAATCTGGGTTTGGAGGATGCCAGGAGAAAGCTACCCGACATTGGACTGGGGGCTGTTTTTCATCGTTCGGACTCGGTCCCTTAGTTCCAGTGAAGGGACATCTTAACGATACAGCATAAAATAACATTCTAGATTATTCTGTGCTTCCAACTTTGTGGCAACAGTTTGGGGAAAGCCCTTTCCTGTTTTGGTATGACAATACCTGCGGGCACAAAGCCAGGTCCATACAGAAATGGTTTGTCGAGATCGGTGTGGAAGAACTTGACAGAGACCTGACCTCAACCCAATCAAACACCTTTGGAATGAATTGACACGCCGACTGCGAGCCAGGCCTAATCGCCCAACATCAGTGCCCGACCTCACTAATGCTCTTGTGGCTGAATGGAAACAAGCCCCTGCAGCAATGTTCCAACATCTAGTGGGAAGCCTTCCCAGAAGAGTGGAGGCTGTTATAGCAGCAATGTTCCAACATCTAGTGGGAAGCCTTCCCAGAAGAGTGGAGGCTGTTATAGAAGGAAAAGGGGGGACCAACTCCATATTAATGCCTGTGATTTTTTGGAATGAGATGTTTGACACTTGGTCATGTAGTTTATATCCCTGTAACTGGCGACTCTTATCCTGTATCAGACTTGGAGCTGCCCTGCATTGTGTTGCACTGTGCTGGGTCCATACCAGAACACACCACCCTTTAATGTACTGCTGCTAATCTAACTACATTCACTCATCTCAACATATCCCTCTTATATACAGTCCTCTCACCTCTCCTTACCCCAAAACACTCCCCTAACTTAAATAATAACACACCTCCCCTACATTCACTCCAGTTCTCTGACCCCGTCTGCCAGATGGCTCTAGTCCAGGCCTGACCTATTGATCCTGGTGTAGATGGAGAGTGTGCTGTAATTAGCTGAGGTGAAAAAGTTGACGGCTCGCTCCCCTCAAACAGCCTGTAGTGGGCTATCAGAAATACTTCAAAATAGAAAGGAAACCCTGTACTCACTGGAATACTGTAGTAGTTTGAATGTATTGTTGACCTCACTGGAATACTGTAGTAGTTTGAATGTATTGTTGACCTCACTGGAATACTGTAGTAGTTTGAATGTATTGTTGACCTGCTGCTGCTAAAATACATTAACTGCTGAAGTATTCCAGTGAGTGTGGGTTTTCCTTCTTCTCATTGTAATTAGCTGAGTAACAGGACAGAGCCAGTTAGCCCTGGGGTTAACCCTGTCTACATTTACATTCAGCCTCACCACTGTCAGTCCGGATCCTCCGTGACCTTTACCCTGGCCGTTCAGTCAGTCCGGATCCTCCGTGACCTTTACCCTGGCTGTTCAGTCAGTCCGGATCCTCCGTGACCTTTACCCTGGCTGTTCAGTCAGTCCGGATCCTCTGTGACCTTTACCCTGGCCGTTCAGTCAGTCTGGATCCTCTGTGAATGTGTCCTAGTCTCACTGACCATTGTGCTGTTTAATGGTGTCTTCCCCCCTCCAGGGTGTGTGTTGATGGGTGTCTTCCCCCCCCTCCAGGGTGTGTGTTGATGGGTGTCTTCCCCCCCCTCCAGGGTGTGTGTTGATGGGTGTCTTCCCCCCCCTCCAGGGTGTGTGTTGATGGGTGTCTTCCCCCTCCAGGGTGTGTGTTGATGGGTGTCTTCCCCCCCTCCAGGGTGTGTGTTGATGGGTGTCTTCCCCCTCCAGGGTGTGTGTTGATGGGTGTCTTCCCCCTCCAGGGTGTGTGTTGATGGGTGTCTTCCCCCTCCAGGGTGTGTGTTGATGGGTGTCTTCCCCCTCCAGGGTGTGTGTTGATGGGTGTCTTCCCCCTCCAGGGTGTGTGTTGATGGGTGTCTTCCCCCCTCCAGGGTGTGTGTTGATGGGTGTCTTCCCCCTCCAGGGTGTGTGTTGATGGGTGTCTTCCCCCTCCAGGGTGTGTGTTGATGGGTGTCTTCCCCCCCCTCCAGGGTGTGTGTTGATGGGTGTCTTCCCCCTCCAGGGTGTGTGTTGATGGGTGTCTTCCCCCTCCAGGGTGTGTGTTGATGGGTGTCCCCCTTCCCCTCCAGGGTGTGTGTTGATGGGTGTCCAGGGTGTGTGTTGATGGGTGTCTCCCCCCAGGGTGTGTGTTGATGGGTGTCCTCCCCTCCAGGGTGTGTGTTGATGGGTGTCCCCCCCTCCTCCAGGGTGTGTGTTGTTTAATGGGTGTCCCTTCCTCCTCCAAGGTGTGTGTTGTTTAATGGTGTCCCCCTCCTCCCCAAGGTGTGTGTTGTTTAATGGTGTCCCCCCTCCTCCAGGGTGTGTGTTGTTTAATGGTGTCCCCCTCCCCCTCCTCCTCCAAGGTGTGTGTTGTTTAATGGTGTCCCCCCTCCTCCTCCAAGGTGTGTGTTGTTTAATGGTGTCCCCCCCCTCCTCCTCCAAGGTGTGTGTTGTTTAAAGGTGTTTCCCCCATGCGGTGTGCGCGTACCTGTGCAAGCTTTTGTGTGTGTAACAGCCTGCACTCCCAGTAACAGGCTTATCACCACCACAGCCCTCCAGCCCCTCACCCCTGGAGGGTTGCCCCAGCAGGGTGCTCTGACATTGGGACAGGATGGAGCGATAACCTGGGTTCCTGGAGCCTTGTGGGTCTCATTCGTTTGTGCCCTATATCCTTCTTTTTTCACTGCTCCCCTCTCCTCCACCAATCCCCTCACCTCTCGATCTCTCCATCATTGGTTCTATCCTTTCTCTCTGTCATCTATCCTCTGTCATCTCCCCTCTATCCTCTGTCATCTCCCCTCTATCCTCTGTCATCTCCCCTCTATCCTCTGTCATCTCCCCTCTATCCTCTGTCATCTCCCCTCTATCCTCTGTCATCTCCCCTCTGTCATCTCCCCTCTATCCTCTGTCATCTCCCCTCTATCCTCTGTCATCTCCCCTCTATCCTCTGTCTCTCCCTCTATCCTCTGTCATCTCTCCCCTCTATCCTCTGTCTCCCCTCTATCCTCTGTCTATCTCTGTCATCTCTGTCATCTCCCCTCTATCCTCTGTCATCTCCCCCTATCCTCTGTCATCTCCCTCTATCCTCTGTCATCTGTCCCTCTATCCTATCCTCTGTCATCTCCCTCTATCCTCTGTCCCCCCTATCCTCTGTCATCTCCCCTATCCTCTGTCATCTCCCCTCTATCCTCTGTCATCTCCCCTCTATCCTCTGTCATCTCCCTCTATCCTCTGTCATCTCCCCTCTATCCTCTGTCATCTCCCTCTATCCTCTGTCATCTCGTGTCCCTCTATCCTCTGTCATCTCCCCTCTATCCTCTGTCATCTCCCCTCTATCTGTCTCTGTCATCTCTCCCTCTATCCTCTGTCATCTCCCCTCTATCCTCTGTCATCTCCCCTCTATCCTCTGTCATCTCCCTCTATCCTCTGTCATCTCCCCTCTATCCTCTGTCATCTCCCCTCTATCCTCTGTCATCTCCCCTCTATCCTCTGTCATCTCCCCTCTATCCTCTGTCATCTCCCCTCTATCCTTCCTCTCTGTCATCTCTCCTCTATCCTCTGTCATCTCCCCTCTATCCTTTCTCTCTGTCATCTCTCCTCTATCCCCTGTCATCTCCCCTCTATCCTTTCTCTCTGTCATTTCCCCTCTATCCTTTCCCTCTGTCATCTCTATCCCCTCTGTCCTTCCCTCTGTCATCTCCCTCTATCCTCTGTCATCTCCCTCTATCCTTCCTCTCTGTCATCTCCCTCTATCCTTCCTCTCTGTCATCTCTCCTCTATCCCCTGTCATCTCCTCTCTATCCTTCCTCTCTGTCATCTCTCCTCTATCCCCTGTCATCTCCCTCTATCCTTCCTCTCTGTCATCTCTCCTCTATCCCCTGTCATCTCCCCTCTATCCTTCCTCTCTGTCATCTCCCCTCTATCCTTTCCCTCTGTCATCTCCCCTCTATCCTTTCCCTCTGTCATCTCCCCTCTATCCTTTCCCTCTGTCATCTCCCCTCTACCCTCTGTCATCTCTCTCATCTCTCCTTTTATCTGCTCTCTCTCATTCTCCCCCTCGCTCTCTCCCACCCTCTCTCTGGCCAGATGGTGTGTGCGCCTGGGGAGGAGAGGGTGGAATAGACGGAAGGGGAAGGAGTGAGGTGTGGGGGAGGGGCAGAGCGCTACATTCCTCTTCTCTGGGGCGCCATCCCTCCATCCTCCAGCTCATGAATATTCATACAGTGTGTGTGCGCGGTAAAATGAGCCTCCGGTGTAGCAGCAAGAACAAAGCACAACCATGTTGTATTATATGATCAAAAAGAGATGACGCATTGCTGCACGACCATCATTATTATCCTCATAGTCCCCATTATCCTACTGACCTCTGGGTCAATGCTGCACGACCATCATTATTATCCTCATAGTCCCCATTATCCTACTGACCTCTGGGTCAATGCTGCACGACCATCATTATTATCCTCATAGTCCCCATTATCCTACTGACCTCTGGGTCAACACACACCATAGTCCCCATTATCCTACTGACCTCTGGGTCATGCTGCACGACCATCATTATTATCCTCATAGTCCCCATTATCCTACTGACCTCTGGGTCAATGCTGCACGACCATCATTATTATCCTCATAGTCCCCATTATCCTACTGACCTCTGGGTCAACACACACCATAGTCCCCATTATCCTACTGACCACTGGATCAATGCTGCACAACCATCATTATTATCCTCATAGTCCCCATTATCCTACTGACCTCTGGGTCAATGCTGCACGACCATCATTATTATCCTCGTAGTCCCCATTATCCTACTGACCTCTGGGTCAATGCTGCACGACCATCATTATTATCCTCATAGTCCCCATTATCCTACTGACCTCTGGGTCAATGCTGCACGACCATCATTATTATCCTCATAGTCCCCATTATCCTACTGACCACTGGGTCAATGCTGCACGACCATCATTATTATCCTCATAGTCCCCATTATCCTACTGACCTCTGGGTCAATGCTGCACGACCGTCATTATTATCCTCATAGTCCCCATTATCCTACTGACCTCTGGGTCAATGCTGCACGACCATCATTATTATCCTCATAGTCCCCATTATCCTACTGACCTCTGGGTCAATGCTGCACGACCGTCATTATTATCCTCATAGTCCCCATTATCCTACTGACCTCTGGGTCAATGCTGCACGACCATCATTATTATCCTCATAGTCCCCATTATCCTACTGACCTCTGGGTCAATGCTGCACGACCATCATTATTATCCTCATAGTCCCCATTATCCTACTGACCACTGGGTCAATGCTGCACGACCATCATTATTATCCTCATAGTCCCCATTATCCTACTGACCTCTGGGTCAATGCTGCACGACCATCATTATTATCCTCATAGTCCCCATTATCCTACTGACCTCTGGGTCAATGCTGCACGACCGTCATTATTATCCTCATAGTCCCCATTATCCTACTGACCTCTGGGTCAATGCTGCACGACCATCATTATTATCCTCATAGTCCCCATTATCCTACTGACCTCTGGGTCAATGCTGCACGACCATCATTATTATCCTCATAGTCCCCATTATCCTACTGACCTCTGGGTCAATGCTGCACGACCATCATTATTATCCTCATAGTCCCCATTATCCTACTGACCTCTGGGTCAATGCTGCACGACCATCATTATTATCCTCATAGTCCCCATTATCCTACTGACCTCTGGGTCAACACACACCATAGTCCCCATTATCCTACTGACCTCTGGGTCAATGCTGCACGATCATCATTATTATCCTCATAGTCCCCATTATCCTACTGACCTCTGGGTCAATGCTGCACGACCATCATTATTATCCTCATAGTCCCCATTATCCTACTGACCTCTGGGTCAATGCTGCACGACCATCATTATTATCCTCATAGTCCCCATTATCCTACTGACCTCTGGGTCAATGCTGCACGACCATCATTATTATCCTCATAGTCCCCATTATCCTACTGACCTCTGGGTCAATGCTGCACGACCATCATTATTATCCTCATAGTCCCCATTATCCTACTGACCTCTGGGTCAATGCTGCACGACCATCATTATTATCCTCATAGTCCCCATTATCCTACTGACCTCTGGGTCAATGCTGCACAACCATCATTATTATCCTCATAGTCCCCATTATCCTACTGACCTCTGGGTCAATGCTGCACGACCATCATTATTATCCTCATAGTCCCCATTATCCTACTGACCTCTGGGTCAATGCTGCACGACCATCATTATTATCCTCATAGTCCCCATTATCCTACTGACCTCTGGGTCAACACACACCATAGTCCCCATTATCCTACTGACCACTGGGTCAATGCTGCACGACCATCATTATTATCCCCATATTCCCCATTATCCTACTGACCACTGGGTCAATGCTGCACGACCATCATTATTATCCTCATAGTCCCCATTATCCTACTGACCTCTGGGTCAATGCTGCACGACCATCATTATTATCCTCATAGTCCCCATTATCCTACTGACCTCTGGGTCAATGCTGCACGACCATCATTATTATCCTCATAGTCCCCATTATCCTACTGACCTCTCAACACACACCATAGTCCCCATTATCCTACTGACCACTGGGTCAATGCTGCACAACCATCATTATTATCCCTATAGTCCTCATTACCCTACTGACCTCTGGGTCAATACACACCATAGTCCCCATTATCCTACTGACCACTGGGTCAATGCTGCACGACCATCATTATTATCCCCATATTCCCCATTATCCTACTGACCACTGGGTCAATGCTGCACGACCATCATTATTATCCTCATAGTCCCCATTATCCTACTGACCTCTGGGTCAACACACACCATAGTCCCCATTATCCTACTGACCACTGGGTCAATGCTGCACAACCATCATTATTATCCCTATAGTCCTCATTACCCTACTGACCTCTGGGTCAATACACACCATAGTCCCCATTATCCTACTGACCACTGGGTCAATGCTGCACGACCATCATTATTATCCTCATAGTCCCCATTATCCTACTGACCTCTGGGTCAATGCTGCACGACCATCATTATTATCCTCATAGTCCCCATTATCCTACTGACCTCTGGGTCAACACACACCATAGTCCCCATTATCCTACTGACCACTGGGTCAATGCTGCACAACCATCATTATTATCCCTTTAGTCCTCATTACCCTACTGACCTCTGGGTCAATACACACCATAGTCCCCATTATCCTACTGACCTCTGGGTCAACACACACTATAGTCCCCATTATCCTACTGACCTCTGGGTCAATACACACTATAGTCCCAATTATCCTACTGACCTCTGGGTCAATACACACCATAGTCCCCATTATCCTACTGACCTCTGGATCAATACACACCATAGTCCCCATTATCCTACTGACCTCTGGGTCAATACACACCATAGTCCCCATTATCCTACTGACCTCTGGATCAATACACACCATAGCCCCCATTATCCTACTGACCTCTGGGTCAATACACACCATAGTCCCCATTATCCTACTGACCTCTGGGTCAATACACACCATAGTCCCCATTATCCTACTGACCTCTGGATCAATACACACCATAGCCCCCATTATCCTACTGACCTCTGGGTCAATACACACCATAGTCCCCATTACCCTACTGACCACTGGGTCAATACACACCTTAGTCCTCATTACCCTACCGACCACTGGGTCAATACACACCTTAGTCCTCATTACCCTACTGACCACTGGGTCAATACACACCTTAGTCCTCATTACCCTACTGACCACTGGGTCAATAAACACCATAGTCCCCATTATCCTACTGACCACTGGGTCAATACACACCTTAGTCCTCATTACCCTACTGACCACTGGGTCAATACACACCTTAGTCCTCATTACCCTACCGACCACTGGGTCAATACACACCATAGTCCTCATTACCCTACTCACTACTGGGTCAATACACACCTTAGTCCTCATTACCCTACTGACCACTGGGTCAATACACACCGTAGTCCTCATTACCCTACTGACCACTGGGTCAATACACACCGTAGTCCCCATTATCCTACTGACCACTGGGTCAATAAACACCATAGTCCCCATTATCCTACTGACCACTGGGTCAATACACACCTTAGTCCTCATTACCTTACTGACCACTGGGTCAATACACACCTTAGTCCTCATTACCCTACTGACCACTGGGTCAATACACACCATAGTCCTCATTACCTTACTGACCACTGACCACTCATTACCCGACTCAATATTGGCTAATCAGTATGATATATATTGCTTTATCATTTTGCTCTACGGTAGGAAACGGACTGAAACAGGGAGGGACTACCCGAACTTGTCCAATAGGAAACACAACATTGTTGTTGCAATATGTTTTGGTAGGTTTTACCTGAATGAATACATCCCAGGTTCTGGAACAGAACCAGGTGGGGAGGAAGCTATTTTAGTCTCCAGTTCTGTCCCATATGGCACCCTATTCCCTTTATAGTGCACTACTTTTGACCAGGGCTCTATGGCACCCTATTCCCTTTATAGTGCACTACTTTTGACCAGGGCTCTATGGCACCCTATTCCCTACATAGTGCACTACTTTTGACCAGGGCTCTATGGCACCCTATTCCCTACATAGTGCACTACTTTTGACCAGAGCTCTATGGCACCCTATTCCCTACATAGTGCACTACTTTTGACCAGGGCCCTATAGTGGTCTGATCAAAATGAGTGCACTATATAGGGACTAGGGTGCCATATGGGATACAGACAGGCTATTTAGTGCTGAGTGACCCTACAGGTCCTTAGATGGACACTGTACATTCTGCTGCTTAATATATCCAGTGGTCTGGTCTATGTAGTCTAAGGTTGAGCTGCTTCTAAATATATGTTGCTGTATCAGTATGGGGGCTCCCGAGTGGCGCAGCGGTCTAAAGACACTAGAGGTGTCACTACAGACCCTGGTTCGATCCCGGGCTGTATCACAACCGGCCGTGATCTGGAGTCCCACAGGGCGTCCCACAATTTGGCCCAGCGTCGTCCGGGCTAGGAGGGGAGGGTTTGGCCGGGGTAGGCCGTCATTATAAATAAGAATTAGTTCTTAACTGACTTGCCCAGTTAAATAAAATAAAAATATAATATTAAATCCCTTGTCTGTCTGCGGATCTCAAAATATTAATATAAAAAAATAATTCTTATTTCTATGAACAGCAGATTAAACACATTTTGGCCAAAAGGATCTGTGAACACAATGCAATATTATTAATTTACAGTATTCTGTTCTTAACCCTGGGCAACATGGGCCTGGGAGGCTCACAGAGATATTAGTATCCACAGTATTCTGTTCTTAACCCTGGGCAACATGGGCCTGGGAGGCTCACAGAGATATTAGTATCCACTCCACCAATTATCCATTTTTCAACTCCATATTTATTTTATTCCACAATTATTAATATATATATTTTTATTTTATTTACGTAAAAGCACTGTAATTTAAAGCTAGAATCCTTAGTTGCTACATCAATTTTTGGTATGGCAAACCCTGATGTACCCACTGATTCTTGAAGAATATATCTTATAAGTGCTTCATGAACTGTGGTACCCCATCAGAACCCAGAATACAACCTGGTTTTACTCCAATGTTTGGAAACAAAGTAAACTAACACTGTGTAGCCTCAAGACATGGTTAAAACTATCATTTTGATATCATGGCTGGTCAGTCCTTACATCCACAGCTCTGTCTAATTTAATGGCTTATATTTCTCCAGGTCCATCCCTCAGCTTTTTACCAAAACCGAGACTTAGAATTGCAGGAAATTAGCTTGAAAACTGCCACATTTTTCTCTCCGATGCAAAGAGGTGGACCTTTAAAAAAAAAAAATGTTCCTTGGTGAAACTTGGTTCGTCCAGCCCTGCACTGCCTAAGTCCTAGTTAAACTCCTCGTATGCTATTTCTGTCTCACTGGAGTTATGAGGGGGTCCCTGGCCCCAACAAGTTGGAGAACCCCTTATCTAGCGTTTTCAACTAGCCTATATACAGGCTGCTAAAAACAGCCTCCTGGTGTGGTGTACTGCTCGTTGGAGCATGTGTGCTGCTGTTAGCCTGGCTAACACACACTCTGCCTGGCTAGCCCATATACGTCTCCTCCAGCTTCCAGAACACACTCTGCCTGGTCTCCTCCAGCTTCCAGAACACACTCTGCCTGGCTAGCCCATATACGTCTCCTCCAGCTTCCAGAACACACTCTGCCTGGCTAGCCCATATACGTCTCCTCCAGCTTCCAGAACACACTCTGCCTGGCTAGCCCATATACATCTCCTCCAGCTTCCAGAACACACTCTGCCTGGCTAGCCCATATACATCTCCTCCAGCTTCCAGAACACACTCTGCCTGGCTAGCCCATATACCTCTCCTCCAGCTTCCAGAACACACTCTGCCTGGCTAGCCCATATACCTCTCCTCCAGCTTTCAGAACACACTCTGCCTGGCTAGCCCATATACGTCTCCTCCAGCTCCACTCTGGAAGACATGTACTCACTATGACAGATGCTAAAAGCACGTCTCCCCACACTTTGGCTTTAAGACTAAGAGACAAACCCACCAGACTGTGTGTGTGTGTTGCGACACAGGGAGATTGCTGGAGCATGGAGAATATACTTGGCCTCTCGTGTGTGTGTGTGTGTGTGTGTGTGTGTGTGTGTGTGTGTGTGTGTGTGTGTGTGTGCGTGTCTGTGTGTGTGCTTCGTCTATGTCTGTCTCTGTGAACTAGTGTCTGTCTGTAGCTGAGCTGGGTAAAGTGTAAAATGCTGATCACCAGTCTACTACTCTACTCTCTGTACTGTAGAGGCAGGCAGGCCAGTCTAAAGGCAGGCAGGCAGGCCAGTCTAAAGGCAGGCAGGCAGGCCAGTCTAAAGGCAGGCAGGCAGGCCAGTCTAAAGGCAGGCAGGCAGGCCAGTCTAAAGGCAGGCAGGCAGGCCAGTCTAAAGGCAGGCAGGCAGGCCAGTCTAAAGGCAGGCAGGCAGGCAGGCCAGTCTAAAGGCAGGCAGGCAGGCAGGCAGGCCAGTCTAAAGGCAGGCAGGCAGGCAGGCAGGCCAGTCTAAAGGCAGGCAGGCAGGCAGGCAGGCCAGTCTAAAGGCAGGCAGGCAGGCCAGTCTAAAGGCAGGCAGGCAGGCAGGCCAGTCTAAAGGCAGGCAGGCAGGCAGGCCAGTCTAAAGGCAGGCAGGCAGGCAGGCCAGTCTAAAGGCAGGCAGGCAGGCAGGCCAGTCTAAAGGCAGGCAGGCAGGCAGGCAGGTAGGCAGGCCAGTCTAAAAGGCAGGCAGGCAGGCCAGTCTAAAGGCAGGCAGGCCAGTCTAAAGGCAGGCAGGCCAGTCTAAAGGCAGGCAGGCAGGCAGGCAGGCAGGCAGGCAGGCCAGTCTAAAGGCAGGCAGGCAGGCAGGCCAGTCTAAAGGCAGGCAGGCAGGCAGGCCAGTCTAAAGGCAGGCAGGCAGGCAGGCAGGCCAGTCTAAAGGCAGGCAGGCAGGCCAGTCTAAAGGCAGGCAGGCAGGCCAGTCTAAAGGCAGGCAGGCAGGCAGGTAGGCAGGCCAGTCTAAAGGCAGGCAGGCCAGTCTAAAGGCAGGCAGGCCAGTCTAAAGGCAGGCAGGCCAGGCTAAAGGCAGGCAGGCAGGCCAGTCTAAAGGCAGGCAGGCAGGCCAGTCTAAAGGCAGGCCGGCAGGCAGGCAGGCAGGCAGGCCAGTCTAAAGGCAGGCAGGCAGGCAGGCCAGTCTAAAGGCAGGCAGTCAGGCAGGCAGGCCAGTCTAAAGGCAGGCAGGCCAGTCTAAAGGCAGGCAGGCCAGTCTAAAGGCAGGCAGGCCAGTCTAAAGGCAGGCTCATGTTCAGGAACTGTCGGCAGCTACCACTACTACTATACCAGCTGTCTGGACTGAGGGGCTGACTGTGACCCAAAACTCACCCTTACTAACGTGTGTGTTACAAAGAGAGAATGTTCTGAGTTTTACTTATAACTTATACACATTATAGCAGGTCCTGCAGTAGAGCAGGGAATTGCCAGGGACCTCACGATACGATATTATCATGACATTTCCCAGAGGCACAAACATATTATTTCTCTCATTCTGTGCACAAATGTGTTTACCTCCCTGTTAGTGAGCATTTCTCCTTTACCAAGATAATCCATCCACCTGACAGATGTGCCATATCAAGAAGCTGATAAAACCACATGATCATTACACAGGTGCACCTTGTGCTGGGGACAATATCAGACCACTCTAAAATGTGCAGTTTTGTTCACACAAACACGATTCCACAGACTCTGGTGGACATTCCTGCCTGCTGACTGCAGGAATGTCCACCAGTGTGGTTGCCAGAGAATGTGATGTTCATTTCTCTACCATAAGCCGCCTCCAACGTTGTTTGAGAGAATTTGACAGTACGCCCAACCGCACACCAGTTTTATGGCATCATGTGGGCGAGTGTTTTGCTGATGTCACCGTTGTGAACAGAGTGCCCCATGGTGGAGATGAGGTTATGGTATGGACAGGCATAAGCTACAGACAACGATTGCACAATTGCATTTTACATACCGTGACATTGTCGTGCCATTCATCCACCACCATCACCTCATGTTTCAGCATGATAATGCAGAGCCCCATGTCACAGGGATCTGTACTCAATCACTGGAAGCTGTAAATGTCCCAGTTCTTCCATGGCCTGAGTACTCACCAGAGATGTCACCCATTGAGCATGTTCGGGATGCTCTGGATCGACGTGTATGATAGCATGTCCCAGTTCTTCCATGGCCTGAGTACTCACCAGAGATGTCACCCATTGAGCATGTTTGGGATGCTCTGGATCGACGTGTACAACAGAGTGTTCCAGTTCTTCCATGGCCTGAGTACTCACCAGAGATGTCACCCATTGAGCGTGTTTGGGATGCTCTGGATCGACGTGTACGACAGCGTGTTCCAGTTCCCGCCAATATCCATCAACTTCACACAGGCATTGAAGAGGATCGGGACAACATTCCACAGGCCACAATCAACAGCCTGATCGACTCTATGTGAAGGAGATGTGTCGCCCTGCATGAGGCAAATGGTCACACCAGATACTGACTGGTTTTCTGATCAATGACCCTACCGTTCTTATTTAAAGATGTAAATATCCGTTGGACAGAGATCTGTGTTCCCAGTCATGTGATATCCATAGATTAGGGCCTAATAAATATATTTAAATGGACTGATTACCTTATGAACTGTGACTCAGTAAAATCTTTGAATATATGTTGCGTTCATATTTATGTTCTGTATATGTGGATTGCGATTTGAAAGTGATTTAGTTGCAATTGGATGTTCCCAACATATTTCTCTCCATATGTCTGCTGCAGAGAGATGACAGAGCCAGGAGAACTCGTTTTATTCAGTCATGGAAATGAAAGTGGTGAGAACGAATTGTCTCCCTAATTTAGAAGAAGATGGAGAAGAAGCTATGAAGGAACGTACTGGAGTTGTGGTGCTGCAAATCATACAGTAGTATTCTCTGTAATGCATGATGTCTAGTAGTATGTCTGTGAGAAGCCAGCCTCTCCTGTCCTCCCTCTCCTCTCCTCTCCCTTCCCCTGTCCTCCCCTCTCCTCTCCTTATCTCTCCTCTCCCTTCCCCTGTCCTGCACTCTCCTCTCCCTTCCCCTGTCCTGCCCTCTCCTCTCCCTTCCCCTGTCCTGCCCTCTCCTCTCCCTTCCCCTATCCTGTCCTCCCTTCCCAGGTAGATAGACACTAGGTTAATATGAGCTGACCTCCCTCTGATGACAGTCAGGTAGATAGACACTAGGTTAATATGAGCTGACCTCCCTCTGATGACAGTCAGGTAGATAGACACTAGGTTAATATGAGCTGACCTCCCTCTGATGACAGTCAGGTAGATAGACACTAGGTTTAATACCTCTCTCTGATGACAGCTGACTAGGTTAATATGAGCTCTCTCTGATGACAGTCAGGTAGATAGACACTAGGTTAATATGAGCTGACCTCTCTCTGATGACAGTCAGATAGATGGACACTAGGTTAATATGAGCTGACCTCCCTCTGATGACAGTCAGATAGATGGACACTAGGTTAATATGAGCTGACCTCCCTCTAATGATAGTCAGGTAGATAGACACTAGGTTAATATGAGCTGACCT
>NW_024609137.1:102500-105000 GCF_018296145.1 Oncorhynchus tshawytscha
CCTGAACAATCTACATACAGATGTAGTGTACATATATAGGTCCGTTGTCATTTCTACCCATCCAGGGGTTTCTAATGCTGAGATGCATATCGAGAAACCCCTGCCCTGGATCTAGATAAATATCGAATCATCTTGAAAAGGAAAGATCACGTCCCGATTAGCAATCGCTTCTTCTTAATTTTTTACAACAGTAGTGCTGCAGTGTTTATACTACCAGGTGTCCTCCAGGTGTTTATACTACCAGGTGTCCTCCAGGTGTTTATACTACCAGGTGTTTAGACTACCAGGTGTTTATACTACCAGGTGTCCTCCAGGTGTTTAGACTACCAGGTGTTTAGACTACCAGGTGTTTAGACTACCAGGTGTCCTCCAGGTGTTTAGACTACCAGGTGTCCTCCAGGTGTTTAGACTACCAGGTGTCCTCCAGGTGTTTAGACAGGTGTTTACCAGGTGTCCTCCAGGTGTTTAGACTACCAGGTGTCCTCCAGGTGTTTAGACTACCAGGTGTCCTCCAGGTGACTACCAGGTTTAGACTACCAGGTGTCCTCCAGGTGTTTAGACTACCAGGTGTCCTCCAGGTGTTTAGACTACCAGGTGTTTAGACTCCAGGTGTTTAGACTACCAGGTGTCCTTTTACTACCAGGTGTCCTCCAGACTACCAGGTGTCCTCCAGGTGTTTAGACTACCAGGTGTTTGACTACCAGGTGTCCTCCAGGTGTTTAGACTACCAGGTTTGTACCCTCCAGGTGTTTAGACTACCAGGTGTCCTCCAGGTGTTTAGACTACCAGGTGTCCTCCAGGTGTTTAGACTACCAGGTGTCCTCCAGGTGTTTAGACTACCAGGTGTCCTCCAGGTGTTTAGACTACCAGGTGTCCTCCAGGTGTTTAGACTACCAGGTGTCCTCCAGGTGTTTAGACTACCAGGTGTCCTCCAGGTGTTTAGACTACCACCAGGTGTTTGACTCCTCCAGGTGTTTAGACTACCAGGTGTCCTCCAGGTGTTTAGACTACCAGGTGTCCTCCAGGTGTTTAGACTACCAGGTGTCCTCCAGGTGTTTAGACTACCCAGGTGTTTCCTCCAGGTGTCCTACTACCAGGTGTCCTCCAGGTGACTACCAGGTGTCCCTCCAGGTGTTTAGGTGTTTACTACCAGGTGTCCTCCAGGTGTTTTACTACCAGGTGTTTATACTACCAGGTGTCCTCCAGGTGTTTATACTACCAGCTCTCAGGTGTTTAGTGTTTGATACCCAGGTGTCCTCCAGGTGCTGTTATTGACACCAGGTGCTCCTCAGGTGTTCTCCAGGTGTGTTATTGATCTACCAGGTGTCCTCCAGGTGTTTATTGACAGATCAGACCAGGTGTCCTCCAGATCAGTGTTTATTGATCTACCTCTCCTCTCCTCTTCAGACTAGCTGTTATTGACCCATCATGTATATCCACGTTCTATGTGCATTATTGATTATGCAGACTAGCTCCTAGCTGTTATTGATCAACTCTCTCTCCTCTCCAGATCAGACTAGCTGTTATTGATCAACCTCAACCTGTCCTCTCCAGATCAGACTAGCTGTTATTGATCAACCTCTCTCCTCTCCTCTCCAGATCAGACTAGCTGTTATTGATCAGCTGTTATTGATCAACCTCTCTCTCCTCTCCAGATCAGACTAGCTGTTATTGATCAACCTCTCTCCTCTCCAGATCAGACTAGCTGTTATTGATCAACCTCCTCCTCTCCTCTCCAGATCAGACTAGCTGTTATGATCAACCTCTCTCCTCTCCAGATCAGACCTGTTATTCTCCTCTCCTCTCCAGATCAGACTAGCTGTTATTGATCAACCTCTCTCCTCTCCAGATCAGACTAGCTGTTATTGATCAACCTCTCTCCTCTCCAGATCAGACTAGCTGTTATTGATCAACCTCTCTCCTCTCCAGATCAGACTAGCTGTTATTGATCAACCTCTCTCCTCTCCAGATCAGACTAGCTGTTATTGATCAACCTCTCTCTCTCCTCTCCAGATCAGACTAGCTGTTATTGATCAACCTCTCTCTCCTCTCCAGATCAGACTAGCTGTTATTGATCAACCTCTCTCCTCTCCTCTCCAGATCAGACTAGCTGTTATTGATCAACCTCTTTCCTCTCCTCTCCAGATCAGACTAGCTGTTATTGATCAACCTCTCTCCTCTCCTCTCCAGATCAGACTAGCTGTTATTGATCAACCTCTCTCCTCTCCAGATCAGACTAGCTGTTATTGATCAACCTCTCTCCTCTCCAGATCAGACTAGCTGTTATTGATCAACCTCTCTCCTCTCCAGATCAGACTAGCTGTTATTGATCAACCTCTCTCCTCTCCAGATCAGACTAGCTGTTATTGATCAACCTCTCTCCTCTCCAGATCAGACTAGCTGTTATTGATCAACCTCTCTCCTCTCCAGATCAGACTAGCTGTTATTGATCAACCTCTCTCCTCTCCAGATCAGACTAGCTGTTATTGATCAACCTCTC
>NW_024609137.1:110000-112865 GCF_018296145.1 Oncorhynchus tshawytscha
AGAGGTGGGACCGTTGTCTCCATGGTGATGTTGTGATAGTGAAGAGGTGTGACCGTTGTCTCCATGGTGATGTTGTGATAGTGAAGGGGTGTGACCGTTGTCTCCATGGTGGTGTTGTGATAGTGAAGGGTTGGGAGGTGGGGCAGTGTGACCGTTGTCTCCATGGTGATGTTGTGATAGTGAAGAGGTGGGACCGTTGTCTCCATGGTGATGTTGTGATAGTGAAGGGGTGTGACCGTTGTCTCCATGGTGATGTTGTGATAGTGAAGGGGTGGGACCGTTGTCTCCATGGTGGTGTTGTGATAGTGAAGAGGTGATAGGGACCGTTGTCTCCATGGTGTTGTTGTGATAGTGAAGGGGTGGGACCGTTGTCTCCATGGTGATGTTGTGATCGTGAAGGGGTGGGACCGTTGTCTCCGTGGTGTTGTGATAGTGAAGAGGTGGGACCATTGTCTCCATGGTGTTGTTGTGATAGTGAAGGGTTGGGAGGTGGGACAGTGGGACTGTTGTCTCCATGGTGTTGTTGTGATAGTGAAGAGGTGGGACCATTGTCTCCATGGTGGTGTTGTGATAGTGAAGGGTTGGCAGGTGGGACAGTGGGACCGTTGTCTCCATGGTGATGTTGTGATAGTGAAGGGTTGGGAGGTGGGACAGTGGGACTGTTGTCTCCATGGTGATGTGTGTCTCTGTGTGTCCAGGGTGCTAACAGGGCAGCGGAGGATGCAGAGAGGGAGAGGAGAGCTGGTGAGGACAGACTGAGACAGGGACAGGCCAGGGCCCCTGCAGGGGCCAGGGGGATCCCCTCCGCCTCCGGACGACCCAGAGGAGCACAGGACGCAGCCGCACCCGCACCCCTCACACCCACCTCACACACAGGTTAGTGAAAACACACACACCCCTCACACCCACCTCTCACACAGGTTAGTGAAAACACCCGCACCCCTCACACACCCCTCACACACAGGTTAGTGAAAACACACACACCCCTCACACCCACCTCTCACACAGGTTAGTGAAAACACCCGCACCCCTCACACCCACCTCACACACAGGTTAGTGAAAATACCCGCACACCTCACACACAGGTTAGTGAAAACACACAGGTTAGTGAAAACACACACACACACCTCACACACACCTCACACCCACCTCACACACAGGTTAGTGAAAACACACACCCACCTCTTATACACAGGTTAGTGAAAACACACACACACCTCACACACACCTCTTACACACGTTAGTGAAAACACTGAATTGGTTAAATAAAGGTTGATCACCAGGTATCTGTCCTCTACCCCAGGTATGGAGGTCTCTCTCTCTAACCCCAGGTGTCTGTCCTCTACCCCAGGTATGGAGGTCTCTCTCTCTAACCCCAGGTGTCTGTCCTCTACCCCAGGTATGGAGGTCTCTCTCTCTAACCCCAGGTGTCTGTCCTCTACCCCAGGTATGGAGGTCTCTCTCTCTAACCCCAGGTGTCTGTCCTCTACCCCAGGTATGGAGGTCTCTCTCTCTAACCCCAGGTGTCTGTCCTCTACCCCAGGTATGGAGGTCTCTCTCTCTCTAACCCCAGGTGTCTGTCCTCTACCCCAGGTATGGAGGTCTCTCTCTCTAACCCCAGGTATCTGTCCTCTACCCCAGGTATGGAGTCTCTCTCTCTAACCCCAGGTAGCTGTCCTCTACCCCAGGTATGGAGGTCTCTCTCTCTAACCCCAGGTATCTGTCCTCTACCCCAGGTATGGAGGTCTCTCTCTCTAACCCCAGGTATCTGTCCTCTACCCCAGGTATGGAGGTCTCTCTCTCTAACCCCAGGTATCTGTCCTCTATCCCAGGTATGGAGGTCTCTCTCTCTAACCCCAGGTATCTGTCCTCTATCCCAGGTATGGAGGTCTCTCTCTCTAACCCCAGGTATCTGTCCTCTACCCCAGGTATGGAGGTCTCTCTCTAACCCCAGGTATCTGTCCTCTATCCCAGGTATGGAGGTCTCTCTCTCTAACCCCAGGTGTCTGTCCTCTACCCCAGGTATGGAGGTCTCTCTCTCTAACCCCAGGTGTCTGTCCTCTATCCCAGGTATGGAGGTCTCTCTCTCTAACCCCAGGTGTCTGTCCTCTAGCCCAGGTATGGAGGTCTCTCTCTCTAACCCCAGGTGTCTGTCCTCTACCCCAGGTATGGAGGTCTCTCTCTCTAACCCCAGGTGTCTGTCCTCTACCCCAGGTATGGAGGTCTCTCTCTCTAACCCCAGGTGTCTGTCCTCTATCCCAGGTATGGAGGTCTCTCTCTCTCTAACCCCAGGTATCTGTCCTCTACCCCAGGTATGGAGTCTCGCTCTCTAACCCCAGGTATCTGTCCTCTACCCCAGGTATGGAGGTCTCTCTCTCTAACCCCAGGTATCTGTCCTCTACCCTAGGTATGGAGGTCTCTCTCTCTAACCCCAGGTGTCTGTCCTCTATCCCAGGTATGGAGGTCTCTCTCTCTAACCCCAGGTGTCTGTCCTCTAGCCCAGGTATGGAGGTCTCTCTCTCTAACCCCAGGTGGAGGTCTCTCTCTCTCTAACCCCAGGTCTGTCCTCTATCCCAGGTATGGAGGTCTCCTCTAGGTATGGAGGTCTCCCCTAACCCCAGGTGTCTGTCCTCTACCCCAGGTATGGAGGTCTCTCTCTCTAACCCCAGGTATCTGTCCTCTATCCCAGGTATGGAGGTCTCTCTCTCTAACCCCAGGTGTCTGTCCTCTAGCCCAGGTATGGAGGTCTCTCTCTCTAACCCCAGGTATCTGTCCTCTATCCCAGGTATGGAGCGAGAGAGGAAGGTCAGCATGCGTCTTCATCGTGGAGCTCCTGTCAACATCTCCTCCTCAGACCTGACTGGA
>NW_024609138.1:0-25000 GCF_018296145.1 Oncorhynchus tshawytscha
TCCAGACTCACTGTCTCCTGATGCTGAGGACACAGGTCAGGTTACATACAGATATACAGTATTATACAGATATATGATGTGTAACACTGTCCAGACTCACTGTCTCCTGATGCTGAGGACACAGGACAGGTTACATACAGATATACAGTATTATACAGATATATGATGTGTAACACTGTCCAGACTCACTGTCTCCTGATGCTGAGGACACAGGACAGGTTACATACAGTATTATACAGATATATGATGTGTAACACTGTCCAGACTCACTGTCTCCTGATGCTGAGGACACAGGACAGGTTACATACAGTATTATACAGATATATGATGTGTAACACTGTCCAGACTCACTGTCTCCTGATGCTGAGGACACAGGACAGGTTACATACAGTATTATACAGATATATGATGTGTAACACTGTCCAGACTCACTGTCTCCTGATGCTGAGGACACAGGACAGGTTACATACAGATATACAGTATTATACAGATATATGATGTGTAACACTGTCCAGACTCACTGTCTCCTGATGCTGAGGACACAGGACAGGTTACATATAGATATACAGTATTATACAGATATATGATGTGTAACACTGTCCAGACTCACTGTCTCCTGATGCTGAGGACACAGGACAGGTTACATACAGTATTATACAGATATATGATGTGTAACACTGTCCAGACTCACTGTCTCCTGATGCTGAGGACACAGGTCAGGTTACATACAGATATACAGTATTATACAGATATATGATGTGTAACACTGTCCAGACTCACTGTCTCCTGATGCTGAGGACACAGGACAGGTTACATACAGTATTATACAGATATATGATGTGTAACACTGTCCAGACTCACTGTCTCCTGATGCTGAGGACACAGGACAGGTTACATACAGTATTATACAGATATATGATGTGTAACACTGTCCAGACTCACTGTCTCCTGATGCTGAGGACACAGGACAGGTTACATACAGTATTATACAGATATATGATGTGTAACACTGTCCAGACTCACTGTCTCCTGATGCTGAGGACACAGGACAGGTTACATACAGATATACAGTATTATACAGATATATGATGTGTAACACTGTCCAGACTCACTGTCTCCTGATGCTGAGGACACAGGACAGGTTACATACAGTAATATACAGTATTATACAGATATATGATGTGTAACACTGTCCAGACTCACTGTCTCCTGATGCTGAGGACACAGGACAGGTTACATACAGTATTATACAGATATATGATGTGTAACACTGTCCAGACTCACTGTCTCCTGATGCTGAGGACACAGGACAGGTTACATACAGTATTATACAGATATATGATGTGTAACACTGTCCAGACTCACTGTCTCCTGATGCTGAGGACACAGGTCAGGTTACATACAGTATTATACAGATATATGATGTGTAACACTGTCCAGACTCACTGTCTCCTGATGCTGAGGACACAGGTCAGGTTACATACAGATATACAGTATTATACAGATATATGATGTGTAACACTGTCCAGACTCACTGTCTCCTGATGCTGAGGACACAGGACAGGTTACATACAGTATTATACAGATATATGATGTGTAACACTGTCCAGACTCACTGTCTCCTGATGCTGAGGACACAGGACAGGTTACATACAGATATACAGTATTATACAGATATATGATGTGTAACACTGTCCAGACTCACTGTCTCCTGATGCTGAGGACACAGGACAGGTTACATACAGTATTATACAGATATATGATGTGTAACACTGTCCAGACTCACTGTCTCCTGATGCTGAGGACACAGGACAGGTTACATACAGTATTATACAGATATATGATGTGTAACACTGTCCAGACTCACTGTCTCCTGATGCTGAGGACACAGGACAGGTTACATACAGTATTATACAGATATATGATGTGTAACACTGTCCAGACTCACTGTCTCCTGATGCTGAGGACACAGGACAGGTTACATACAGTATTATACAGATATATGATGTGTAACAGGACCAGTAGTCCTAGGACCATGCCCCAGGACTACCTGACATGATGACTCCTTGCTGTCTTCAGTCCACCTGGCCGTGCTGCTGCTCCAGTTTCAACTGTTCTGCCTTATTATTATTTGACCATGCTGGTCATTTATGAACATTTGAACATCTTGGCCATGTTCTGTTATAATCTCCACCCGGCACAGCCAGAAGAGGACTGGCCACCCCACATAGCCTGGTTCCTCTCTAGGTTTCTTCCTAGGTTTTGGCCTTTCTAGGGAGTTTTTCCTAGCCACCGTGCTTCTACACCTGCATTGCTTGCTGTTTGGGGTTTTAGGCTGGGTTTCTGTACAGCACTTTGAGATATCAGCTGATGTACGAAGGGCTATATAAATAAATTTGATTTGATTTGATTTGAACACTGTCCAGGCTCACTGTCTCCTGATGCTGAGGACACAGGACAGGTTACATACAGATATACAGTATTATACAGATATATGATGTGTAACACTGTCCAGACTCACTGTCTCCTGATGCTGAGGACACAGGACAGGTTACATATAGATATACAGTATTATACAGATATATGATGTGTAACACTGTCCAGACTCACTGTCTCCTGATGCTGAGGACACAGGACAGGTTACATACAGTATTATACAGATATATGATGTGTAACACTGTCCAGACTCACTGTCTCCTGATGCTGAGGACACAGGACAGGTTACATATAGATATACAGTATTATACAGATATATGATGTGTAACACTGTCCAGACTCACTGTCTCCTGATGCTGAGGACACAGGACAGGTTACATACAGTATTATACAGATATATGATGTGTAACACTGTCCAGACTCACTGTCTCCTGATGCTGAGGACACAGGACAGGTTACATACAGATATACAGTATTATACAGATATATGATGTGTAACACTGTCCAGACTCACTGTCTCCTGATGCTGAGGACACAGGTCAGGTTACATACAGATATACAGTATTATACAGATATATGATGTGTAACACTGTCCAGACTCACTGTCTCCTGATGCTGAGGACACAGGACAGGTTACATACAGATATACAGTATTATACAGATATATGATGTGTAACACTGTCCAGACTCACTGTCTCCTGATGCTGAGGACACAGGACAGGTTACATACAGTATTATACAGATATATGATGTGTAACACTGTCCAGACTCACTGTCTCCTGATGCTGAGGACACAGGACAGGTTTACAGATATACAGTATTATACAGATATATGATGTGTAACACTGTCCAGACTCACTGTCTCCTGATGCTGAGGACACAGGACAGGTTACATACAGTATTATACAGATATATGATGTGTAACACTGTCCAGACTCACTGTCTCCTGATGCTGAGGACACAGGACAGGTTACATACAGTATTATACAGATATATGATGTGTAACACTGTCCAGACTCACTGTCTCCTGATGCTGAGGACACAGGACAGGTTACATACAGATATACAGTATTATACAGATATATGATGTGTAACACTGTCCAGACTCACTGTCTCCTGATGCTGAGGACACAGGACAGGTTACATACAGTATTATACAGATATATGATGTGTAACACTGTCCAGACTCACTGTCTCCTGATGCTGAGGACACAGGACAGGTTACATACAGTATTATACAGATATATGATGTGTAACACTGTCCAGACTCACTGTCTCCTGATGCTGAGGACACAGGACAGGTTACATACAGTATTATACAGATATATGATGTGTAACACTGTCCAGACTCACTGTCTCCTGATGCTGAGGACACAGGACAGGTTACATAGATATACAGTATTATACAGATATATGATGTGTAACACTGTCCAGACTCACTGTCTCCTGATGCTGAGGACACAGGACAGGTTACATACAGATATACAGTATTATACAGATATATGATGTGTATGCTGAGGACACAGGTCAGGTTACATACAGATATACAGTATTATACAGATATATGATGTGTAACACTGTCCAGACTCACTGTCTCCTGATGCTGAGGACACAGGACAGGTTACATACAGTATTATACAGATATATGATGTGTAACACTGTCCAGACTCACTGTCTCCTGATGCTGAGGACACAGGACAGGTTACATACAGTATTATACAGATATATGATGTGTAACACTGTCCAGACTCACTGTCTCCTGATGCTGAGGACACAGGACAGGTTACATACAGTATTATACAGATATATGATGTGTAACACTGTCCAGACTCACTGTCTCCTGATGCTGAGGACACAGGACAGGTTACATACAGTATTATACAGATATATGATGTGTAACACTGTCCAGACTCACTGTCTCCTGATGCTGAGGACACAGGACAGGTTACATACAGTATTATACAGATATATGATGTGTAACACTGTCCAGACTCACTGTCTCCTGATGCTGAGGACACAGGACAGCACTTTGAGATATCAGCTATTATACAGATATATGATGTGTAACACTGTCCAGACTCACTGTCTCCTGATGCTGAGGACACAGGACAGGTTACATACAGTATACAGGTTACATACAGTATTAACAGATATATGATGTGTAACACTGTCCAGACTCACTGTCTCCTGATGCTGAGGACACAGGACAGGTTACATACAGTATTATACAGATATATGATGTGTAACACTGTCCAGACTCACTGTCTCCTGATGCTGAGGACACAGGACAGGTTACATACAGTATTATACAGATATATGATGTGTCTTAACACTGTCCAGACTCACTGTCTCCTGATGCTGAGGACACAGGACAGGTTAGATATACAGTATTATACAGATATATGATGTGTAACACTGTCCAGACTCACTGTCTCCTGATGCTGAGGACACAGGACAGGTTATAGATATACAGTATTATACAGATATATGATGTGTAACACTGTCCAGACTCACTGTCTCCTGATGCTGAGGACACAGGACAGGTTACATACAGATATACAGTATTATACAGATATATGATGTGTAACACTGTCCAGACTCACTGTCTCCTGATGCTGAGGACACAGGACAGGTTACATACAGTATACATTATACAGATATATGATGTGTAACACTGTCCAGACTCACTGTCTCCTGATGCTGAGGACACAGGACAGGTTGTCCAGACTCACTATACAGTATTATACAGATATATGATGTGTAACACTGTCCAGACTCACTGTCTCCTGATGCTGAGGACACAGGACAGGTTACATACAGTATTATACAGATATATGATGTGTAACACTGTCCAGACTCACTGTCTCCTGATGCTGAGGACACAGGACAGGTTACATACAGTATTATACAGATATATGATGTGTAACACTGTCCAGACTCACTGTCTCCTGATGCTGAGGACACAGGACAGGTTACATACAGTATTATACAGATATATGATGTGTAACACTGTCCAGACTCACTGTCTCCTGATGCTGAGGACACAGGACAGGTTACATACAGTATTATACAGATATATGATGTGTAACACTGTCCAGACTCACTGTCTCCTGATGCTGAGGACACAGGACAGGTTACATACAGTATTATACAGATATATGATGTGTAACACTGTCCAGACTCACTGTCTCCTGATGCTGAGGACACAGGACAGGTTACATACAGTATTATACAGATATATGATGTGTAACACTGTCCAGACTCACTGTCTCCTGATGCTGAGGACACAGGACAGGTTACATACAGTATTATACAGATATATGATGTGTAACACTGTCCAGACTCACTGTCTCCTGATGCTGAGGACACAGGACAGGTTACATATAGATATACAGTATTATACAGATATATGATGTGTAACACTGTCCAGACTCACTGTCTCCTGATGCTGAGGACACAGGACAGGTTACATACAGTATTATACAGATATATGATGTGTAACACTGTCCAGACTCACTGTCTCCTGATGCTGAGGACACAGGACAGGTTACATACAGTATTATACAGATATATGATGTGTAACACTGTCCAGACTCACTGTCTCCTGATGCTGAGGACACAGGTCAGGTTACATACAGTATTATACAGATATATGATGTGTAACACTGTCCAGACTCACTGTCTCCTGATGCTGAGGACACAGGACAGGTTACATACAGTATTATACAGATATATGATGTGTAACACTGTCCAGACTCACTGTCTCCTGATGCTGAGGACACAGGACAGGTTACATACAGTATTATACAGATATATGATGTGTAACACTGTCCAGACTCACTGTCTCCTGATGCTGAGGACACAGGACAGGTTACATAGATATACAGTATTATACAGATATATGATGTGTAACACTGTCCAGACTCACTGTCTCCTGATGCTGAGGACACAGGTCAGGTTACATACAGTATTATACAGATATATGATGTGTAACACTGTCCAGACTCACTGTCTCCTGATGCTGAGGACACAGGACAGGTTACATACAGTATTATACAGATATATGATGTGTAACACTGTCCAGACTCACTGTCTCCTGATGCTGAGGACACAGGACAGGTTACATACAGTATTATACAGATATATGATGTGTAACACTGTCCAGACTCACTGTCTCCTGATGCTGAGGACACAGGACAGGTTACATACAGTATTATACAGATATATGATGTGTAACACTGTCCAGACTCACTGTCTCCTGATGCTGAGGACACAGGACAGGTTACATACAGTATTATACAGATATATGATGTGTAACACTGTCCAGACTCACTGTCTCCTGATGCTGAGGACACAGGACAGGTTACATACAGTATTATACAGATATATGATGTGTAACACTGTCCAGGTTCCCTGTCTCCTGATGCTGAGGACACAGGACCATGTAGTAGGTGGATTATGTAAACATTGACAACACTCAACACTCCGGATCCTGATGACACAACACAGAACCACACAGTTAATCTGTACTACGGATTCAGTGAAGAGCAGGCAAGACATGATAGCATGACCATTCTAGGGGCCACCAGACCAAGACAGACAGACATTACCTGTGCATTGTCCAGAGGTTGCTCCAGCGTTGAGTTGGTGTCGCGGCGTTTGCGCCCCTTCTTGGGGTAACCGTTGATCTTACACTCGTAGCAGGCCTCAGGAGACAGATCGTTGTCACCCACCTCTGCTGCCCCTCCTCCTCCTCCTCCTCCTCCTCCTCCTCCTCCTCCTCCTCCTCCTCCTCCTCCCTGGCCCAGACTCACACCACTACCAAAGCCCACGCCTGACACACAGTGCCTGGAACACACAGAAAGGAGTCAATCACACACACACAGGGCATAAAATCATACCCAAACACCATCTTGCGTATACATGGGCTAGCTGACAACATCACCAAAACAATGTGCACACTTCAATGGGGCAGGGGTCTATGTGTTGTTGTGATTGTGGATGGCCAGATAGCTACCAACAATGACAATAAAGTGACTCGTTTCAGCTAGTTTCATCTTGTTCTTGATACCATGTCTTTTTTAGGGGTTTTGACTGATTTCATTACAATGCTAATATGGCTAACATTCGCTAGCTAGCTAACCAACAACTGTAACGATGTATTTGAGAGACATTGTGCACATTTATATATGTTTTCAATAAATATCAGAGACAAAATGTAGTTTACATGTTGTCAACAATCTAAGCCAACCCTGTCTGTTTTGTCCCATAGTTACGCACGTGTTGGTTTTGTTGCTAAACCAAACAACTATCCATCAAAATTGGTAATGATATTGCACCTGGGTAGATCTCTCTCTCTCTCTCTCTCTCTCTCTCTCTCTCTCTCTCTCTCTCTCTCTCTCTCTCTCTCTCTCTCTCTCTCTCTCTCTCTCTCTCTCTCTCTCTCTCTCTCTCTCACTCACTCTCTCTCACTCACTCACCACTCACTCACTCACTCACCACCACTCACTCACTCACCACTCACTCACCACTCACCTCACTCACCACTCACTCACTCACTCACTCACACACACACACACACACACACACACACACACACACACACACACACACACACACACACACACACACACACACACACAACACAACACATAACACATACACAGTCTCAATCACTCACCCCTGTCCAGCGCGGTAGTATCCAGGTGGACAGCCACAGAGATACCCTCCGTCTGTGTTGGAACAGCCGTAGTTACATGGATTAGAGGAGGAGGAGCACTCGTTGATGTCACTGCACCCCCCCTGGTCTCCGTAGTTGAACCCAGTGGGACAGAGGCAACGGAAGCTCCCCAGGGTGTTATGGCACGACGCTCCCCCACAGATCTGAGTGTTCTGGCACTCGTTCTCATCTGACCACAGGAAGCAAACAACACAGACAGGAAGTCAACAAAACAAACACATGTCAAATATGGGTCAAACCTCGGCCAGAGAACACAAACAATACTGAGAAACTCTTGAAGGGAATGAGGAAACCATCTGTAGTACCGGTTCATCTGATAAACATTGGCCGTGTTCTTTTTGGGAAAGGCCACTGAATATCAATGCTGTAATTCCCATCAGTAGAGTCAAGTTAAAGTGCCAGCGACTCAGTTATAACAACAGTGTTCATGTAGAACAGTGACTCAGGGAGGGAGCTCTTCCAGTAATCTAGAGAGGAACAAGTTCAACTTCCAGGAAAGGGATGTAGATTTGATGTTGAGGGAGAGAGAAAGACAGAAGACAGACAGACAGGGGGGAGAGAAAGACAGAAGACAGACAGACAGGGGGGAGAGAAAGACAGAAGACAGACAGACAGGGGGAGAGGAAGACAGACAGACAGGGGGAGAAAGACAGAAGACAGACAGACAGGTGGGGAGAGAAAGACAGAAGACAGACAGACAGGTGGGGAGAGAAAGACAGAAGACAGACAGACAGGTGGGGGGAAAGAGAGAAAGACAGAAGACAGACAGACAGACAGGGGGGGGAGAGAAAGACAGAAGACAGACAGACAAGGGGGAGAGAAAGACAGAAGACAGACAGACAGGGGGAGAGAAAGACAGAAGACAGACAGACAGGGCGGGGAGAGAAAGACAGAAGACAGACAGACAGACAGGGGAGAGAAAGACAGAAGACAGACAGCCAGACAGGGGGAGAGAAAGACAGAAGACAGACAGACAGACAGACAGACAGACAGACAGACAGACAGACAGGACAGACAGACAGACAGGGGAGAGACAGACAGGGGGGAGAGACAGACAGGGGAGAGAAAGACAGAAGACAGACAGACAGGGGGGAGAGAAAGACAGAAGACAAACAGACAGACAGGGGGAGAGAAAGACAGAAGACAGACAGACAGGGGGGGGAGAGAAAGACAGAAGACAGACAGACAGGGGGGGGAGAGAAAGAGAGAAAGACAGAAGACAGACAGACAGGGGGAGAGAAAGACAGAAGACAGACAGACAGGGGGAGAGAAAGACAGAAGACAGACAGACAAGGGGGAGAGAAAGACAGAAGACAGACAGACAGGGGGAGAGAAAGAGAGAAAGACAGAAGACAGACAGACAGGGGAAAGAGAAGAAAGACAGAAGACAGACAGGGCGGGGAGAGAAAGACAGAAGACAGACAGACAGACAGGGGGAGAGAAAGACAGAAGACAGACAGCCAGACAGGGGAGAGAGAAAGACAGACAGACAGACAGACAGACAGACAGACAGACAGACAGACAGACAGGGGAGAGAAAGACAGAAGACAGACAGACAGGGGAGAGAAAGACAGAAGACAGACAGACAGGGGGGAGAGAAAGACAGAAGACAGACAGACAGGGGGGGAGAAGGATTGAGAGAAAGAGAGAGAGAGTCTGTACCACTCACCGACACACTGGTTCCATTGATAGTGTTGTAGGTATCCCTGAGGACAGCTACACCGGTACCCTCCCACCAGGTTCTGACAGCCATGTTGACAACGGTGGTTACCATCACACTCATCCATATCTGCCAGGGAAACCACACACACACACAAACAAACACCCCCACACACAGCATTACAATAGTTATGTGGCCATACAGTTATCTAACTGTACTGGATAGGTACAAGCAAAAAGGTGAAGTTTCTACCAAATCCCTGTTTATAGTGGAGTTATTGCCATATTGCCTATACCTATCTGATAATTTCAGATCCATATAAAGTGCCTAGGGTATGGAGTCAGCTGATCCCGAGAGAGGCAGTGATTGGCTGACCTTCACAGCTCTGTCCATTGGGGTCCATTGAGAATCCTCTAGTACACTCGCAGTTGAAGCTGCCTGGGCTGTTCTGACACACACCATTAGAGCCACACAGAGCAGGGTCCGACCCACATTCATTATTATCTACAGAGAGAGAGAGAGACATTCATTACTATCTACAGAAAGAGAGAGAGACATTCATTACTATCTACAGAGAGAGAGAGACACTCATTACTATCTACAGAGAGAGACATTACTATCTACAGAGAGAGCGAGACATCACTATCTACAGAGAGAGAGAGACATTACTATCTACAGAGAGAGAGACATTACTATCTACAGAGAGAGAGAGACATTACTATCTACAGAGAGAGAGACATTACTATCTACAGAGAGAGAGAGAGAGAGACATTACTATCTACAGAGAGAGAGAGACATTACTATCTACAGAGAGAGAGCGAGACATTACTATCTACAGAGAGAGAGAGACATTACTATCTACAGAGAGAGAGAGACATTACTATCTACAGAGAGAGAGACATCACTATCTACAGAGAGAGAGAGACATTACTATCTACAGAGAGAGAGACATTACTATCTACAGAGAGAGAGAGACATTACTATCTACAGAGAGAGAGACATCACTATCTACAGAGAGAGAGAGACATTACTATCTACAGAGAGAGAGACATTACTATCTACAGAGAGAGAGAGACATTACTATCTACAGAGAGAGAGACATTACTATCTACAGAGAGAGAGAGAGAGAGACATTACTATCTACAGAGAGAGAGAGACATTACTATCTACAGAGAGAGAGCGAGACATTACTATCTACAGAGAGAGAGAGACATTACTATCTACAGAGAGAGAGAGAGACATTACTATCTACAGAGAGAGAGAGTCTCATTACTATCTACGGAGAGAGAGAGACATTACTATCTACAGAGAGAGACATTACTATCTACAGAGAGAGACATTACTATCTACAGAGAGAGACATTACTATCTACAGAGAGAGAGAGACATTACTATCTACAGAGAGAGAGAGAGACATTACTATCTACAGAGAGAGAGAGACATTACTATCTACAGAGAGAGAGAGACATTACTATCTACAGAGAGAGAGAGAGAGAGACATTACTATCTACAGAGAGAGAGAGAGACATTACTATCTACAGAGAGTCTCATTACTATCTACAGAGAGAGAGACATTCATTACTATCTACGGAGAGAGAGAGACATTACTATCTACAGAGAAAGACTCATTACCATCTACAGAGAGAGAGAGACATTACTATCTACAGAGAGAGAGAGACATTACTATCTACAGAGAGAGAGAGAGACATTACTATCTACAGAGAGAGAGAGAGATTCATTACTATCCACGGAGAGAGAGAGACATTACTATCTACAGAGAGAGAGAGACATTACTATCTACAGAGAGAGAGAGAGACATTCATTACTATCTACGGAGAGAGAGAGAGACATTACTATCTACGGAGAGAGAGAGAGACATTACTATCTACGGAGAGAGAGACATTACTATCTACAGAGAGAGAGATAGACATTACTATCTACGGAGAGAGAGAGAGACATTACTATCTACGGAGAGAGAGAGAGACATTACTATCTACGGAGAGAGAGAGACATTACTATCTACGGAGAGAGAGAGACATTACTATCTACAGAGAGAGAGAGAGACATTACTATCTACGGAGAGAGAGAGACATTACTATCTACAGAGAGAGAGAGTCTCATTACTATCTACAGAGAGAGAGACATTCATTACTATCTACGGAGAGAGAGACATTACTATCTACAGAGAGAGAGAGTCTCATTACTATCTACAGAGAGAGAGACATTCATTACTATCTACGGAGAGAGAGAGACATTACTATCTACAGAGAGAGAGACATTCATTACTATCTACAGAGAGATACATTACTATCTACAGAAAGAGAGACTCATTACTATCTACAGAGAGAGAGACATTACTATCTACAGAGAGAGAGTCTCATTACTATCTACAGAGAGAGAGACATTCATTACTATCTACGGAGAGAGAGAGACATTACTATCTACAGAGAGAGAGACATTCATTACTATCTACAGAGAGATACATTACTATCTACAGAGAGAGAGACTCATTACTATCTACAGAGAGAGAGACATTACTATCTACAGAGAGAGACATTACTATCTACAGAGAGAGACATTACTATCTACAGAGAGAGAGATACATTACTATCTACAGAGAGAGAGACTCATTACTATCTACAGAGAGAGACATTACTATCTACAGAGAGAGACATTACTATCTACAGAGAGAGACATTACTATCTACAGAGAGAGAGACATTACTATCTACAGAGAGAGAGAGAGACATTACTATCTACAGAGAGAGAGACATTCATTACTATCTACGGAGAGAGAGAGACATTACTATCTACAGAGAGAGACATTAGTCAAAGTACTTCCGGCGCCGACAGAGATGGCCGCCTCGCTTCGCGTTCCTAGGAAACTATGCAGTTTTTTGTTTTTTTACGTGTTATTTCTTACACTAGTACCCCAGGTCATCTTAGGTTTCTTTACATACAGCCGAGAAGAACTACTGAATATAAGATCAGCGTCAACTCACCATCAGTACGACCAAGAATATGTTTTCCGCGATGCGGATCCTGTGTTCTGCCTTACAACCAGTGCCACGGAATGGTTCACATGCAGCGACCAAAAAAAAAAAAAAAAAAAAAAAAAAACGACTCAGAAAAAGAGGGAAACGAAGCGGTCTTCTGGTCAGACTCCGGAGACGGGCACATCGTGCACCACTCCCTAGCATTCTTCTTGCCAATGTCCAGTCTCTTGACAACAAGGTTGATGAAATCCGAGCAAGGGTAGCATTCCAGAGGGACATCAGAGACTGTAACGTTCTCTGCTTCACGGAAACATGGCTAACTGGAGAGACGCAATCCGAAGCGGTGCAGCCAGCGGGTTTCTCCACGCATCGCGCCGACAGAAACAAACATCTTTCTGGTAAGAAGAGGGGCGGGGGCGTATGCCTTATGGCCAACGTGACATGGTGTGATGAAAGAAACATACAGGAACTCAAATCCTTCTGTTCACCTGATTTAGAATTCCTCACAATCAAATGTAGACCGCATTATCTACCAAGAGAATTCTCTTCGATTATAATCACAGCCGTATATATCCCCCCCAAGCAGACACATCGATGGCTCTGAACGAACTTTATTTAACTCTCTGCAAACTGGAAACGATTTATCCGGAGGCTGCATTCATTGTAGCTGGGGATTTTAACAAGGCTAATCTGAAAACAAGACTCCCTAAATTTTATCAGCATATCGATTGCGCAACCAGGGGTGGAAAGACCCTGGATCATTGTTACTCTAACTTCCGCGACGCATATAAGGCCCTGCCCCGCCCCCCTTTCGGAAAAGCTGACCACGACTCCATTTTGTTGATCCCTGCCTACAGACAGAAACTAAAACAAGAAGCTCCCACGCTGAGGTCTGTCCAACGCTGGTCCGACCAAGCTGACTCCACACTCCAAGACTGCTTCCATCACGTGGACTGGGAGTTTCGTATTGCGTCAGACAACAACATTGACGAATACGCTGATACGGTGTGCGAGTTCATTAGAACGTGCGTTGAAGATGTCGTTCCCATAGCAACGATTAAAACATTCCCTAACCAGAAACCGTGGATTGATGGCAGCATTCGTGTGAAACTGAAGGCACGAACCACTGCTTTTAATCAGGGCAAGGTGTCTGGTAACATGACTGAATACAAACAGTGCAGCTATTCCCTCCGCAAGGCTATCAAACAAGCTAAGCGCCAGTACAGAGACAAAGTAGAATCTCAATTCAACGGCTCAGACACAAGAGGTATGTGGCAGGGTCTACAGTCAATCACGGACTACAGGAAGAAACCCAGCCCAGTCACGGACCAGGATGTCTTGCTCCCAGGCAGACTAAATAACTTTTTGCCCGCTTTGAGGACAATACAGTGCCACTGACACGGCCTGCAACGGAAACATGCGGTCTCTCCTTCACTGCAGCCGAAGTGAGTAAGACATTTAAACGTGTTAACCCTCGCAAGGCTGCAGGCCCAGACGGCATCCCCAGCCGCGCCCTCAGAGCATGCGCAGACCAGCTGGCCGGTGTGTTTACGGACATATTCAATCAATCCCTATACCAGTCTGCTGTTCCCACATGCTTCAAGAGGGCCACCATTGTTCCTGTTCCCAAGAAAGCTAAGGTAACTGAGCTAAACGACTACCGCCCCGTAGCACTCACATCCGTCATCATGAAGTGCTTTGAGAGACTAGTCAAGGACCATATCACCTCCACCCTACCTGACACCCTTGACCCACTCCAATTTGCTTACCGCCCAAATAGGTCCACAGACGATGCAATCTCAACCACACTGCACACTGCCCTAACCCATCTGGACAAGAGGAATACCTATGTGAGAATGCTGTTCATCGACTACAGCTCGGCATTCAACACCATAGTACCCTCCAAGCTCGTCATCAAGCTCGAGACCCTGGGTCTCGACCCCGCCCTGTGCAACTGGGTACTGGACTTCCTGACGGGCCGCCCCCAGGTGGTGAGGGTAGGCAACAACATCTCCTCCCCGCTGATCCTCAACACTGGGGCCCCACAAGGGTGCGTTCTGAGCCCTCTCCTGTACTCCCTGTTCACCCACGACTGCGTGGCCATGCACGCCTCCAACTCAATCATCAAGTTTGCGGACGACACAACAGTGGTAGGCTTGATTACCAACAACGACGAGACGGCCTACAGGGAGGAGGTGAGGGCCCTCGGAGTGTGGTGTCAGGAAAATAACCTCACACTCAACGTCAACAAAACTAAGGAGATGATTGTGGACTTCAGGAAACAGCAGAGGGAACACCCCCCATCCACATCGATGGAACAGTAGTGGAGAGGGTAGCAAGTTTTAAGTTCCTCGGCATACACATCACAGACAAACTGAATTGGTCCACTCACACAGACAGCATCGTGAGGAAGGCGCAGCAGCGCCTCTTCAACCTCAGGAGGCTGAAGAAATTCGGCTTGTCACCAAAAGCACTCACAAACTTCTACAGATGCACAATCGAGAGCATCCTGGCGGGCTGTATCACCGCCTGGTATGGCAACTGCACCGCCCTCAACCGTAAGGCTCTCCAGAGGGTAGTGAGGTCTGCACAACGCATCACCGGGGGCAAACTACCTGCCCTCCAGGACACCTACACCACCCGATGCTACAGGAAGGCCATAAAGATCATCAAGGACATCAACCACCCGAGCCACTGCCTGTTCACCCCGCTGTCATCCAGAAGGCGAGGTCAGTACAGGTGCATCAAAGCTGGGACCGAGAGACTGAAAAATAGCTTCTATCTCAAGGCCATCAGACTGTTAAACAGCCACCACTAACATTGAGTGGCTACTGCCAACACACTGTCAATGACACTGACTCTACTCCAGCCACTTTAATCATGGGAATTGATGGGAAATGATGTAAATATATCACTAGCCACTTTAAACAATGCTACCTTATATAATGTTACTTACCCTACATTGTTCATCTCATATGCATACGTTGATACTGTACTCTATATCATCGACTGCATCCTTATGTAATACATGTATCACTAGCCACTTTAACTATGCCACTTGGTTTACATACTTATCTCATATGTATATACTGTACTCGATATCATCTACTGTATCTTGCCTATGCTGCTCTGTACCATCACTCATTCATATATCCTTATGTACATATTCTTTATCCCCTTACACTGTGTATAAGACAGTAGTTTTTTTTGGAATTGTTAGTTAGATTACTTGCTCGTTATTACTGCATTGTCGGAACTAGAAGCACAAGCATTTCGCTACACTCGCATTAACATCTGCTAACCATGTGTATGTGACAAATAAAATTTGATTTGATTTGATTTGATTTGATCTACTATGTACAGAGAGAGACATTACTATCTACAGAGAGAGACATTACTATCTACAGAGAGAGACATTACTATCTACAGAGAGAGAGAGACATTACTATCTACAGAGAGAGAGAGAGACATTACTATCTACAGAGAGAGTCTCATTACTATCTACAGAGAGAGAGAGACATTACTATCTACAGAGAGAGAGAGAGACATTACTATCTACAGAGAGAGAGACATTCATTCCTATCGACAGAGAGAGAGACATTCATTACTATCTACAGAGAGAGAGAGAGAGACTCATTACTAACTACAGAGAGAGAGAGACATTACTATCTACAGAGAGAGAGAGACATCACTATCTGGAAGGAGAGCGGGAGAAGAGAGGAGGAGAGAGGGGAGAGTGGGGGTGAGCGAGAGGTAGAGAGAGAAAGACCATTGGTCAACAACAGACTGTCTGAGTGACTTACCGACTGATTTACTGACTGACTGACTGACTGGGTGCATCTGTTTGACCTTGGCCAGTGCAGGACCAATGGAATGGTCTCAAATATGCAACCTTCACCCACCTTGTTACTCGGGCTAGGTAAAACTAATTCACCACAGACTGACTGGCTGATTGACCAATGGACAGAGGGAGGCTGTCTAGCCACAAAGTCATGGGAGCTGAAGTGCGGAATGGAAAACCCCTGTTGTAACCATGGCAACAGACTGCAAAATTCCACAACAAGTCATTGTTAAGTTGTCATGGTGACAGTTCAGTTGAGCCCAATCTGATGTGTGATAGCAGACGGAGAACATTAAAGAGACTTTTTATGGGGAGAGATGGAAGATAAGTGGCTACATTTGGTTATGTTTGTAAAGCCTAGTCGAGTGGAGGAGGGAGGAGTTTGTGTGTGTGTGTGTGTGTGTGTGTGTGTGTGTTACCTATGCAGGCAGTATGGTGCTGGGTGAAGCCTGGAGGACATTTGCAGGTGAATCCTCCAATGGTGTTCACACACAGGAACTGACAGTTGTGCTGTTTGCTCTGACACTCATCCAGATCTGAGAGGAGGGGGAGAGAGGAGAGAGAGGGGGAGAGAGAGAGAGAGGGGGATAGAGAGAGAGGGGGAGAGAGAGAGAGAGAGGGGGAGAGAGAGGGGGATAGAGAGAGAGGGGGATAGAGAGAGAGAGAGGGGAGAGAGGGGGATAGAGAGAGGGGGATAGAGAGAGAGGGGGATAGAGAGAGGGGGTTAGAGAGAGGGGGATAGGGAGAGGGGATAGAGAGAGAGAGGGGGATAGAGAGAGAGAGAGGGGGATAGAGAGAGAGAGGGGGATAGAGAGAGGGGGATAGGGAAAGAGGGGATAGAGAGAGGGGGATAGAGAGAGGGGATAGAGAGAGGGGGATAGAGAGAGGGGGAAAGAGAGAGAGAGAGGGATAGAGAGAGAGGGGGATAGAGAGAGAGGGGGATAGAGAGAGAGGAGGATAGAGAGAGAGGGGATAGAGAGAGAGGGGGATAGAGAGAGAGAGGGATAGAGAGAGAGGGGGATAGAGAGAGGGGGAAGAGAGAGAGAGAGAGGGATAGAGAGAGTAAAGGTTAGATTCCAGCTCCACAACTGTATAGAGTTAGTTTCCAGTCCTTCTCCTGTCAGTGACCTGTTGATGAACTGCCACAGAACCAGACCCCGGAAACATGGTGGAAACCAGGCAGAAAGTTTTTGCGTGTGTCTGAATGTGTGTGTCTGAGTGTGTTTGTGTGTATGTGTCTGTGTGAGTGACTGAGTGTGTATGTGTGTCTGAGTGTGTGTGTCTGTGCGTGTCTGTGTGCGTGAGCATGTGTAGATACTGTAAACATAGCTGTCGCCAAGAGTGGTAATGAGCAATATGGACTAATTATGTTTGTATAAACTCCCCAAACTGACCATACACACTGATAAACACATGACCTACCAGACGCAACAGATCACAATCTCTGCTCACCACATACACGGAAATGCACACACTGTGTGTGTGAGGCTGTCACTGTGACTGTGACTGTGTGTGTGTTGTTGTGTGTGTGTGTCTGTGCATGTCTCACCTCGGCAGCTCTTGCCGTCCTCCTGCAGGATGTATCCTCTGGGACAGGAACAGAGGTAGCTTCCCTCTGTGTTCTTACAGAGGAAGTTACACGGCTTAGGAGCCTGCACACACTCATCCATATCTACACAGGAGAGACAAGTTACACTCATCCATATCTACACAGGAGAGACACGTTACACTCATCCAAATCTACACAGGAGAGACAAGTTACACTCATCCATATCTACACAGGAGAGACACGTTACACTCATCCAAATCTACAACGGAAAAAAAAGTTACACTCATCCATATCTACACAGGAGAGACAAGTTACACTCATCCATATCTACACAGGAGAGACACGTTACACTCATCCAAATCTACAACGGAAAAAAAAGTTACACTCATCCATATCTACACAGGAGAGACAAGTTACACTCATCCATATCTACACAGGAGAGACACGTTACACTCATCCATATCTACACAGGAGAGACAAGTTACACTCATCCATATCTACACAGGAGAGACAAGTTACACTCATCCATATCTACACAGGAGAGACAAGTTACACTCATCCACATCTAGAGAGAAGAGAGAAGTTACACTCATCCATATCTACACAGGAGAGACAAGTTACACTCATCCATATCTACACAGGAGAGACAAGTTACACTCATCCATATCTACACAGGAGAGACAAGTTGCACTCATCCATATCTACACAGGAGAGAGACAAGTTACACTCATCCATATCTACACAGGAGAGACAAGTTACACTCATCCATATCTACACAGGAGAGACAAGTTACACTCATCCATATCTACACAGGAGAGACAAGTTACACTCATCCATATCTACACAGGAGAGACAAGTTGCACTCATCCATATCTACACAGGAGAGAGACAAGTTACACTCATCCATATCTACACAGGAGAGACAAGTTACACTCATCCATATCTACACAGGAGAGACAAGTTACACTCATCCATATCTACACAGGAGAGACCAGTTACACTCATCCATATCTACACAGGAGAGAGACAAGTTACGCTCATCCATATCTACACAGGAGAAAGACATGTTACACTCATCCATATCTACACAGGAGAGAGACAAGTTACACTCATCCATATCTTGAGAGGAGAGAGAAGTTACACTCATCCATATCTACACAGGAGAGAGACAAGTTACACTCATCCATATCTAGAGAGGAGAGAGAGAAGTTACACTCATCCATATCTACACAGGAGAGAGACAAGTTACACTCATCCATATCTAGAGAGGAGAGAGAGAAGTTACACTCATCCATATTTACACAGGAGAGAGAGAAGTCACATTCATCCACATCTACACAGGAGAGAGAGAAGTTACACTCATCCATATCTACACAGGAGGAGAAAGCCTGGTCAAAGGTAGTGCACTAAGTAGGAAATAGAGTGTGATTTGGGGCTGGACCTTAGACAGTGTTAGTGTCGTAGTCTTACCCACACACAGGGTGCCAGTGATGTCTGTGGTGTACCCAGTTTTACACACACAGCTGTAGGAGCCCAGGCTGTTGACACACTGTCCGTTCACACACAGGTTCCCCATCACACGACACTCATCTATGTCTGAGGGAGAGAGAGTCCTGTCAACTACCACATTATCATCATAAACACACACTTATCAATGTCTGAGGGAGAGAGAGTCCTGTCAACTCCAACATTATCATAATAAATACACACTTATCTATGTCTGAGGCAGAGAGAGTCCTGTCAACTACAACATTATCAAAATAAACACACACTTATCAATGTCTGACGGAGAGAGAGTCCTGTCAACTACAACATTATCCTAATAAACACACTCATCTATGTCGGAGGGAGAGAGAGTCCTGTCAACTACAACATTATCATAATAAACACACACTCATCTATGTCGGAGGGAGAGAGAGTCCTGTCAACTACAACATTATCATAATAAACACACACTCATCTATGTCGGAGGGAGAGAGAGTCCTGTCAACTACAACATTATCCTAATAAACACACACATCTATGTCGGAGGGAGAGAGAGTCCTGTCAACTACAACATTATCATAATAAACACACTTATCAATGTCTGAGGGAGAGAGAGTCCTGTCAACTCCAACATTATCCTAATAAACACACACTCATCTGCATTTGCCTGAGTAGTCCTCAGGTAGATCCCAACCGTCCATAAAGTGGAGGTAGTTTGGTGAGACCTGAAGACAATGTGATGTCACAGAGCTATTGCCTCGGCTTTAGCTCAGTGGACTAGTGATTGTGTACCATCCATGGTGCAGGGTTGTGTATAGATATGAGTGAGTATTTCTACCTTTGCCGTCTGTTGTGTATCCGGGCCCCAGTGGACACATCTTCTTGTAGTGTGTGGTCCCAGGAAGAGGACACAGCTCACAGTTAGAGCCCCAGCCTCGTCCTCCGTCACAGCAACACTCAGACTTAGTCACACTGTTCCTGCTACTGGACTGCATCTGGCACAGTGTAGTCAACACCTCCGTGAAACACAGTCCCTGGCGGTTATCTAGATGAGAGGGAGAGAGAGAGAGAGAGTGAGTGAGAGATAGAGTGAGAGTGTGAGTGAGAAAGATGTAGAGAAAGGGGTGTATTTACCTATACATTCAGTCTGTGTAGGGTTGGCGCTGAAGCCTTGGTCACACCTGCAGCGATAGCTTCCAACCGTGTTCTCACAACGACCGTTCTCACAGATACCTGGCTTAGCAGAGCATTCGTTCAGATCTACACACACACACACACACACACACACACACACACACACACACACACACACACACACACACACACACACGGTGGAGATGTAGTGATTAAATCCAGAACAGATCTGCTGGGTAGTCTGCATAAAACTATATCAGATATTGTGAGATGAATGTCAGTTTATTGCAGTAGTTCACCAGATGGACAAATCCCCATGAAGTGTGATGGTTCTAACCTCAACGGCACCCTACATGAACTACAGATCCATTAGCACATGTATTGTTTGCTACTACAAGTAGATGATAGGAATATTGTGTGTGTGTACATTGTATGGGATCATACTCCTCTTTGGTGTCTTGGTAAGTTTGGTGTATATGTGAATTGAATAACCCCATAACATAGACCAGCCATGAACTGGTGATAAAACCAGAATTGTATGTGTTAGTGTGTGTGTCTTACCTATGCAGCCCTCTCCGTTAGGGGCCCGTGTGTAACCAGGGTTACAGATACACATGTAGGTCCCGATGAGGTTCTTACAGCGCATCCCTCTGCTCTCACAGTCATCCAGCCCATCCTCACACTCATTCTGGTCTGCAGGGGAGGGGAGAGAACACACACCGTGAGTGTGTGTACAATAATGTGTGTGCTTGTATCTGAGTGTGTGTGTGTGAGCATGCATGAATTTGTGCACGAGTGTGTCGAAGCTTGTGTGTGTGTGTGCGCGTGTGCATGTGTGTATGTGTGTGACAAAGTGCTTTCCTGGGTAACAGAGGATGTGTGTTTCCAGCCCTCCCAGAGTATATAAAGGTCTGTTTATAATAGTAATGTAAATACCAGCCTATAGTCCACACACTGACATCTTCCTCCTGTCTCCTGTCTGTCTCTGACTCAACACTGGTTCCCTCTCCTCCCCTTGTAAAACCCTTGTTATGCTCTCTCTCTCCCACACAGTGTTTATAAAGTCTTATTCCGATACAGAGAGTTGAGGCAGGGGTGAGGTGGAGACACCAAGCCTTATGTAAGATGGTAGATAGCTGAAGCCTCATACAGTGACGTCACCGGGGATGAGAAGTAACTGTCACCTCAGAATCCTAAAAGACATTTCTGGTTTAGCTGCACTGTACTGACGACAGACTATGGAATGTTGAATGTTTCTCTACATTCCCATAGTCCCTGCTGTACCTACAGTCTCTACAGTCCATTTAGTATCTATAGCAGATTCCAGTCCCTGCTGTACCTACAGTCTCTACAGTCCATTTAGTATCTATAGCAGATTCCAGTCACTGCCATACCTACAGGCCCTAAAGTAAGATTTCGCTACACTCGCATTAACATCTGCTAACCATGTGTATGTGACAAATAAAATTTGATTTGATTTGATTTTAAGATATCTATAGTATATTATAAACTGGGTGATTCAAACCCTGAATGCTGATTGGCTGACAGCCATGGTATATCAGACCGTATACCATGGGTATAACTGTCACGCCCTGACCTTAGTTATCTTTGTTTTCTTTATTATTTTGGTTAGGTCAGGGTGTGACAAGGGTGGTTGGTTTAGTTTTTGTATTGTCTAGGTGTTTTGCCCTGTCTAGGGTTTTTTGTATATCTATGGGGTTTTAGTATGTCTAGGTACATGTAGGTCTATGGTGGCCTGAATTGGTTCCCAATCAGAGACAGCTGTTTATCGTTGTCTCTGATTGGGGATCCTATTTAGGTTGCCATTTTCCATTTTGGTTTTGTGGGTTATTGTCTATGTGTCAGTACGCGTGTATCATAGCGTTTGTGTTGTTTTGTATAGATTGTTCAGTTTTTATTCTTCATTATAAGAAGTATGTATTCTTATCACGCTGCACATTGGTCTCCTTCTTATGACGAACGTGACAATAACAAACAAATGTTTACTGCTCTAATTACATTGGTAACCAGTTTATAATAGCAATAGGCACTCTGTGCGTTGTGCTTAAGAACAGCCCTTAGCCGTGGTACATTGGCCCTATACTACACCCCTTAGGCCTTATTGCTTAAATCCAGTCCCTACTAGATATCTATAGCAGATTCCAGTCCCTACAGGCCTATAGTAAGATATCTATAGCAGATTCCAGTCCCTACAGGCCTATAGTAGATATCTATAGCAGATTCCAGTCCCTACAGACCTATAGTAAGATATCTATAGCAGATTCCAGTCCCTATGGCCTATAGTAGATATCTATAGCAGATTCCAGTCCCTACAGGCCTATAGTAGATATGTATAGCAGATTCCAGTCCCTAAGGCCTACAGTAGATATATATAGTAGATTCCAGTCCCTACAGGCCTATAGTAAGAAATCTATAGCAGATTCCAGTCCCTACAGACCTATAGTAAGATATCTATAGCAGATTCCAGTCCCTACAGACCTATAGTAGGATATCTACAGCAGATTCCAGTCCCTACAGACCTATAGTAGATATCTATAGCAGATTCCAGTCCATACAGGCCTATAGTAAGATATCTATAGCAGATTCCAGGGACTGGAAGATATCTATAGCAGATTCCATTCCCTACAGACCTATAGTAGATATCTATAGCAGATTCCAGTCCATACAGGCCTATAGTAGATATCTATAGCAGATTCCAGTCCCTACGGCCTATAGTAGATATCTATAGCAGATTCCAGTCCCTACGGCCTATAGTAAGACACATATAGCAGATTCCAGTCCCTACAGACCTATAGTAAGATATCTATAGCAGATTCCAGTCCCTACAGGCCTATAGTAGATATCTATAGCAGATTCCAGTCCCTACAGACCTATAGTAGATATCTATAGCAGATTCCAGTCCCTACAGGCCTATAGTAGGTATCTATAGCAGATTCCAGTCCCTACAGGCCTATAGTAGATATCTATAGCAGATTCCAGTCCCTACAGGCCTATAGTAGATATCTATAGCAGATTCCAGTCCCTATGGCTTATAGTAGATATCTATAGCAGATTCTAGTCCCTACAGGCCTATAGTAAGATATATATAGCAGATTCCAGTCCCTACAGGCCTATAGTAAGATATCTATAGCAGATTCCAGTCCCTACAGACCTATAGTAAGATATCTATAGCAGATTCCAGTCCCTACAGGCCTATAGTAGATATCTATAGCAGATTCCATTCCCTACAGACCTATAGTAGATATCTATAGCAGATTCCAGTCCCTACAGGCCTATAGTAAGATATCTATAGCAGATTCTAGTCCCTACAGGCCTATAGTAGATATCTATAGCAGATTCCAGTCCCTACGACCTATAGTAGATATCTATAGCAGATTCCAGTCCATACAGGCCTATAGTAGATATCTATAGCAGATTCCAGTCGCTGCATTAGCTTTACCTCTGCACATCCTCTTGTCCTCTCGCAGCACGTAGCCTGTTGGACATTTACACTCGTAGGAACCAATCACGTTCACGCAGCGGAACGCACACAGCAAAAGATTCTGGGAACACTCATTCACATCTGGAGACGGGGGACGGGGACGGGGGGGTGAAAGAGCGAGGGAGAGAGAGAGGAGGGGGGTGAGGGAGAAGATAAGAGAAAAGTCAGGTTGTGGGGACGGAACAGAAATGTATGTAGTATGTAGTATGTTACATAGGTTTCTTCCTAGTATGCTACATAGGGTTCTTCCTAGTATGCTACATAGGGTTCTTCCTAGTATGCTACATAGGGTTCTTCCTAGTATGCTACATAGGGTTCTTCCTAGTATGCTAGAAAGTGTGTCAGAGTGAGCATACCTTCACAAGACATCATGGGTCCGGGTTCGAAGCCTTCGTCACATGCACACTCAAACGCTCCAATCACGTTAGTGCACGTTCCATTTCCACACGGGTTCCCCAGGTCACACTCATTAGTATCTACGAAACACAAATACCATCTGTTTCACAATTACTCCATTACTGGTAGAGAGAGTGTGTGTGTGTGTGTGTGTGTGTGTAAGGTTAACACCTACCTTCACAGTTGATCCCTGAGGTGTCGAGTCGGAAGCCAAAGGGACACTCACATCGGAACGACCCGTCCGTGTTGATACACTGACCGTT
>NW_024609138.1:30000-42500 GCF_018296145.1 Oncorhynchus tshawytscha
TGACAGAATGAAGGGAGGAGAGAGTTAGAGAGGAAGGAGATAAGGAGAGAGTAATGACAGAATGAAGGGCAGGATTAGAAGGGAGGAGAGAGATAGAGAGGAAGGAGATAAGGAGAGAGTAATGACAGGAGGAAGAGAGGAGAGAGATAGAGAGGAAGAAGATAAGGAGAGAGTAATGACAGAATGAAGGGAGGAGAGAGTTAGAGAGGAAGGAGATAAGGAGAGAGTAATGACAGAATGAAGGGAGGAGAGAGTTAGAGAGGAAGGAGATAAGGAGAGAGTAATGACAGAATGAAGGGAGGAGAGAGTTAGAGAGGAGTGTGAGAGGAGAGAGTAATGACAGAATGAAGGGCAGGATTAGAAGGGAGGAGAGAGATAGAGAGGAAGGAGATAAGGAGAGAGTAATGACAGGAGGAAGAGAGGAGAGAGATAGAGAGGAAGAAGATAAGGAGAGAGTAATGACAGAATGAAGGGCAGGATTAGAAGGGAGGAGAGAGATAGAGAGGAAGGAGATAAGGAGAGAGTAATGACAGGAGGATGGGAGGAGAGAGTTAGAGAGGAAGAAGATAAGGAGAGAGTAATGACAGGAGGATGGGAGGAGAGAGTTAGAGAGGAAGGAGATAAGGAGAGAGAGTAATGACAGGAGGATGGGAGGAGAGAGTTAGAGAGGAAGGAGATAAGGAGAGAGTAATGACAGGAGGATGGGAGGAGAGAGTTAGAGAGGAAGGAGATAAGGAGAGAGAGTAATGACAGGAGGATGGGAGGAGAGAGTTAGAGAGGAAGGAGATAAGGAGAGAGAGTAATGACAGGAGGATGGGAGTGATCAGAAGAGAGGAGAGAGATAGAGAGGAAGGAGATAAGGAGAAATTAATGACAGGAGGAAGGGAGGAGAGAGATAGAGAGGAAGGAGATAAGGAGAGAGTAATGACAGGAGGAAGAGAGGAGAGAGATAGAGAGGAAGAAGATAAGGAGAGAGTAATGACAGAATGAAGGGCAGGATTAGAAGGGAGGAGAGAGATAGGAAGAGAGTAATGAAGAGGATGGGAGGAGAGAGTTAGAGAGGAAGGAGATAAGGAGAGAGTAATGACAGGAGGATGGGAGGAGAGAGTTAGAGAGGAAGAAGATAAGGAGAGAGTAATGACAGGAGGATGGGAGGAGAGAGTTAGAGAGGAAGAAGATAAGGAGAGAGTAATGACAGGAGGATGGGAGGAGAGAGTTAGAGAGGAAGAAGATAAGGAGAGAGTAATGACAGGAGGATGGGAGGAGAGAGTTAGAGAGGAAGGAGATAAGGAGAGAGTAATGACAGGAGGATGGGAGGAGAGAGTTAGAGAGGAAGGAGATAAGGAGAGAGTAATGACAGGAGGATGGGAGGAGAGAGTTAGAGGAAGAGAAGGAGATAATGACAGGAGATGGGAGAGTAATGACAGGAGGAGATGGGAGAGTAATGACAGGAGGATGGGAGAGAGTTAGAGAGGAAGGAGATAAGAGAGAGAGTAATGACAGGAGGACAGGAGGATGAGGATGGGAGGAGAGAGTTAGAGAGGAAGGAGATAAGGAGAGAGAGTAATGACAGGAGGATGGAGAGAGAGAGAGATAAGGAGAGAGGAAGGAGATAAGAGAGAGAGAGTAATGACAGGAGGATGGGAGGGATAAGGAAGAGTAATGACAGGAGGATGGGAGAGAGAGTTAGAAGGAAGGAGATAAGGAGAGAGTAATGACAAGAGGAAGGGAGGAGAGAGATAGAGAGGAAGGAGATAAGGAAAGAGAGTAATAACAGGAGGATGGGAGGAGAGAGATAGAGAGGAAGGAGATAAGGAGAGAGTAATGACAGGAGGATGGGAGGAGAGAGATAGAGAGGAAGGAGATAAGGAGAGAGTAATGACAGGAGGATGGGAGGAGAGAGATAGAGAGGAAGGAGATAAGGAGAGAGTAATGACAGGAGGATGGGAGGAGAGAGATAGAGAGGAAGGAGATAAGGAGAGAGAGTAATGACAGGAGGATGGGAGGGATCAGAAGAGAGGAGAGAGATAGAGAGGAAGGAGATAAGGAGAGAGTAATGACAAGAGGAAGGGAGGAGAGAGATAGAGAGGAAGGAGATAAGGAAAGAGAGTAATAACAGGAGGATGGGAGGAGAGAGATAGAGAGGAAGGAGATAAGGAGAGAGTAATGACAGGAGGATGGGAGGAGAGAGTTAGAGAGGAAGGAGATAAGGAGAGAGAGTAATGACAGGAGGATGGGAGGGATCAGAAGAGAGGAGAGAGATAGAGAGGAAGGAGATAAGGAGAGAGTAATGACAAGAGGAAGGGAGGAGAGAGATAGAGAGGAAGGAGATAAGGAAAGAGAGTAATAACAGGAGGATGGGAGGAGAGAGATAGAGAGGAAGGAGATAAGGAGAGAGTAATGACAGGAGGAAGGGAGGAGAGAGATAGAGAGGAAGGAGACAAGGAGAGAGTCATGTGACAGTTTCTCACCAACACAAATTCTTCCGTCGGCGCTGAGTTCGTAGCCATCGCGACACACACACACGAAGGAGCCCAGGGTGTTAATACAGTTCCCGTTCCTACACAGCCCTCTCTGGCTCGAACACTCATCCGTATCTGGTAACACAGGCGGAAAGATAAACACACTGCCTAGGTCTTTAGCTCAGTGGGCTACACGGTCCTGTGGCGTACAGAAGACCTGGCTTCAAAACAAAGTTAGTCACACACACACACCTACCTATGCAGTCATTGTTGTGTGAGAGCTGAAAGCCTGGATAACACAGGCAGTTATAGGATCCCACTGTGTTCTTACAGGTCCCGTTTCCACATGGCTGTCTCTCACACTCATCCACATCTACAACAACAGGAGAACATCCTTACAACATCAGCACAACATTATCACAACCTACTGGCAACCACTCTCACACTCATCCACAACAACAGGAGAACATCCTTACAACACCAGCACAACATTATCACAACCTACTGGCAACCACTCTCTCACCAGGTCCAGTGACAACAAGGACTACTTGACTGAGTACTTATTACAAACTATCCACTAGTGGAGGCCAATGAGTTATGATTGAACTGCATGTTACTTTGGAGAGAGGAGTAAGATCACATGTGAAAAAGAGCCCTTGTGATAATTAGATTCAGCTCGATGGACCATGAAAAATAACTACAGCACTATTCACTAATATGACTCATTGAAGATTAGAGGTTGTTGTTGTTGTTGTTGTTGTACTCACCTATACACATGGCCAGGTCTGATGTAGCCTTGAAACCATTGGGGCAGATACAGCGATAGCTTCCCAACGTATCAATACACTGGCCTGGGCTACACACTCCTGGGTTCTCCACACACTCATTGCGATCTGTAGAGAGAGAGAGGGAGCAAGAGAGAGAGAGAGAGAGAGAGGTAGAGAGTGAGAGAGAGAGAGAGGGAGCGAGAGAGAGAGAGGGAGAGGGAGTGAGAGAGGGAGAGAGGGAGAGAGAGAAAGAGGGAGCATGAGAGAGAGAGAGGTAGAGAGAGAGAGGTAGAGAGAGAGCGAGAACAAAAAGATAGCGAGGGTCAGAAGATGTGGAACACACACTGCAACGCAGGACTAACCCCCACAGTGAGACTGGGACAGACCACAGGACTAACCCCCACAGTGAGACTGGGACAGACCACAGGACTAACCCCCACAGTGAGACTGGGACAGACCACAGGACTAACCTCCACAGTGAGACTGGGACAGACCACAGGACTAACCCCCACAGTGAGACTGGGACAGACTACAGGACTAACCCCCACAGTGAGACTGGGACAGACCACAGAGACTAACCCCCACAGTGAGACTGGGACAGACTACAGGACTAACCCCCACAGTGAGACTGGGACAGACCACAGGACTAACCCCCACAGTGAGACTGGGACAGACCACAGTGGACTGGGACAGACCACAGGACTAACCCCCACAGTGAGACTGGGACAGACTACAGGACTAACCCCACAGTGAGACTGGGACAGACTACAGGACTAACCCCCACAGTGAGACTGGGACAGACAGACCACAGTGAGACTGGGACAACAGGACTAACCCCACAGTGAGACCCACAGTGAGACTGGGACAGACCACAGAGACTAACCCCCACAGTGAGACTGGGACAGACTACAGGACTAACCTCCACAGTGAGACTGGGACAGACCACAGGACTAACCTCCACAGTGAGACTGGGACAGACCACAGGACTAACCTCCACAGTGAGACTGGGACAGACCACAGGACTAACCCCCACAGTGAGACTGGGACAGGGTCTAATTAAGGCCACTCAGTGTACACTCTGTTACTGTAGTTACTGTGGTCTAAAGTGTTCACTCTGTTACTGTAGTTACTGTGGTCTACAGTGTACACTCTGTTACTGTAGTTACTGTGGTCTACAGTGTACACTCTGTTACTGTAGTTACTGTGGTCTACAGTGTATACTATGTTACTGTAGTTACTGTGGTCTACAGTGTACACTCTTTACTGTAGTTACTGTGGTCTACAGTGTACACTCTGTTACTGTAGTTACTGTGGTCTACAGTGTATACTCTGTTACCTTAGTTACTGTGGTCTACAGTGTATACTCTGTTACTGTAGTTACTGTGGTCTACAGTGTACACTCTGTTACTGTGGTAGTTACTGTGGTCTACAGTGTACACTCTGTTACTGTAGTTACTGTGGTCTACACACTGTGTTACTGTAGTTACTGTGGTCTACAATGTATACTCTGTTACTGTAGTTACTGTGGTCTACAGTGTACACTGTGTTACTGTAGTTACTGTGGTCTACAGTGTACACTGTGTTACTGTAGTTACTGTGGTCTACAGTGTACACTGTGTTACTGTAGTTACTGTGGTCTACAGTGTACACTCTGTTACTGTAGTTACTGTGGTCTACAGTGTACACTGTGTTACTGTAGTTACTGTGGTCTACAATGTGTACTCTGTTACTGTAGTTACTGTGGTCTACAGTGTACACTGTGTTACTGTAGTTACTGTGGTCTACAGTGTATACTCTGTTACTGTAGTTACTGTGGTCTACAGTGTACACTGTGTTACTGTAGTTACTGTGGTCTACAGTGTACACTGTGTTACTGTAGGTTACTGTGGTCTACAGTGTACACTGTGTTACTGTAGTTACTGTGGTCTACAGTGTACACTGTGTTACTGTAGTTACTGTGGTCCACACCTCCACTGTGTTTCGTTACACATAAAAGCAGGAAGAACAACAGGATGCTGCTATTGAAAAGGCTGGGTCCATATTACAGGCGTACATTCCTTTCTCACACAGCTACTCTTGAGGGACGTGCTGCTCTCGAGGCTTTCCTCTCATCATAATCCCGGGTGTTTAGCAGGGAGAGCAGGGGGGGAACTACAGGCCAGTAAAGCCCAGAGGAGCTCCTCTAGGAGGGGTAAGATATGCAGCACAGCCCCCTGGTCCCTGACACATGCCTCACATACTCACTAACTAACGACTAACCAGGACAGCATGTCTAACACATTCTTCTACTTGTCCAACACACACATTATTCTGTTCTTCTATCCCTCCCCGTCTGTCTGTTGGTCTGTCTGTTGGTCTGTCTGTCTCTATGGTGCCAGTCTGTTTGTTATTTAGACTAGAACTCCTTTGTCTTTGTCATGTCATTGAACAAAAATGCTTGGTATGACAAAATAATTGTATTTGGCATGGCAACGACAGAAATATACTGACACCAGGAATAGGGGATCTATTTAGAAAAGATTCATTTTTCTGCTCCCTTTCTTCTCCTCCCTGACACTCAGCCTATCCTCCCCCATCTTTACCCAGACACTATCCTCCCCCATCCTTACCCAGACACTATCCTCCCCCATCCTTACCCAGACACTATCCTCCCCCATCCTTACCCAGACACTATCCTCCCCCATCCTTACCCAGACACTATCCTCCCCCATCCTTACCCAGACACTATCCTCCCCATCCTTACCCAGACACTATCCTCCCCATCCTTACCCAGACACACTATCCAGGACACATATCCCCCCATCCTTACCCAGACACTATCCTCTATCCCTCCCCCCATCCTTACCCAGACACTCCTCCCCATCCTACCCCCCATCCTTACCCAGACACTATCCTCCCCCATCCCCCATCCTTACAGACACTATCCTCCCCCATCCTTCAGACACTATCCTCCCCCCTATCCTCCCCATCCTTACCCAGACAATATCCCCCATCCTTACCCCTCCATCCTCACCCCAGACCCTCCTCCATCCTCCCCATCATTACCCCCCTATCCTCCCCCATCCTTACCCCCTCCATCCTCCCCCCTCCCTCCTCCATCCTGCCCCATCCTCCCTCCTCCATCCTCCCACATCCTTACCCCTCCCTCCTCAATCCTCCCCCATCCTTACCCCTCCCTCCTCCTCCCCCATCCTTACCCCTCCATCCTCCCCTCCCTCCTCCCATCCTCCCCCATCCTACCCCCCCTCCCTCCTCCCCCATCCTCCCCCCTCCCATCCTCCCCCATCCTTACCCAGACACCATCCTCCCCCATCCCTCCTCCCATCCTCCCCATCCCCCCATCCCCCCATCCCCCTCCCTCCCTCCCCCCATCCTCACCCCTCCCTCCTCCTCCCCCATCCCCCCCTCCCTCCTCCCCCATCCTTACCCCCCCTCCTCCCCCCCATCCTCACCCCTCCCTCCTCCCCCATCCTTACCCCTCCCTCCTCCCCCATCCTACCCCTCCCCCTCCCCCCATCCCACCCCTCCCTCCTCCCCCATCCTCCTCCCCCTCCCTCCCCCTCCCCCATCCCTCCTCCCCCCTCCCTCCTCCCCCCATCCTTACCCCTCCCTCCTCCCCCATCCTCCCCCTCCCTCCTCCCCCATCCTCCCCCTCCCCCCTCCCCCCCCCTCCCTCCTCCCCCCTCCCCTCCTCCCTCCCCCCATCCTCACCCCTCCCTCCTCCCCCATCCTCACCCCTCCCTCCTCCCCCCCTCCCTCCCCCCTCCCTCCTCCCCCATCCTCCCCCCTCCCTCCCCCCCCATCCTCCTCCCCCTCCCTCCTCCTCCCCCCATCCTCCCCCTCCCTCCCCCCCCATCCTCACCCCTCCTCCCCCTCCTCCCCCCATCCTCACCCCTCCCTCCTCCCCCATCCTCACCCCTCCCTCCTCCCCCATCCTTACCCAGACACTGTCCAGTGGGGGTGAAGCGGTATCCAGGTTTACATTCACAGCGGTAGCTACCAGGCATGTTGAGACAGCCTGCATTCTGCTGGCACACTGGCCCATTCTGACACTCATCAATGTCTAGGAGGGAAGAGAGAGAGAGAGAGAGAGAGGGGGACAGAGAGAGAGAGAGAGAGAGAGAGGGACAGAGAGAGAGGGAGAGAGAAAGAGAGGGACAGAGAGAGAGAGGGACAGAGAGCGAGGGACAGAGAGAGAGAGGGAGAGAGGGACAGAGAGAGAGAGAGAGGGACAGAGAGAGAGAGTGACAGAGAGAGGGACAGAGAGAGAGAGAGGGACAGAGAGAGAGAGAGAGGGACAGAGAGAGAGAGAGAGAGGGACAGAGAGAGAGAGTGACAGAGAGAGAGGGACAGAGAGAGAGAGGGACAGAGAGAGAGTGACAGAGAGAGAGAGACAGAGAGAGAGAGGGACAGAGAGAGAGAGGGACAGAGAGAGAGAGTGACAGAGAGAGAGGGACAGAGAGAGAGAGGGACAGAGAGCGAGGGAGAGAGAAAGAGAGAGAGAGGGACAGAGAGAGGGACAGAGAGAGAGAGACAGAGAGAGGGACAGAGAGAGAGACAGAGAGAGAGAGTGACAGAGAGAGAGGGACAGAGAGAGGGACAGAGAGAGGGACAGAGAGAGGGACAGAGAGAGGGACAGAGAGAGGGACAGAGAGAGGGACAGAGAGAGGGACAGAGAGAGAGACAGAGAGAGAGAGGGACAGAGAGAGGGACAGAGAGAGAGAGAGAAAGACAATGTATTAATTACTCGTAGATATTTCACTAAAGCAAATAGACCCTGAGACCTGCCATACATGTGCACCTGTATAAAATCCTATCCGGCTTGGAGGCCCATGACAAGGTGACATGGACTCAGAGGGTTTTATTCAGCAACACCATGCAGTCAAAGAAATTCAAAAATATATAAGGCTGCCATTCAATCCACTTTTAAAAGTAATTTATGCTTGAGCCAACCTGCCCAGTGTTTACTATGAATGCGCCTCGGATTGAATCCGGGCCAAAGACTCTAAAGGGGAGTAGTTGTATGTTCTATGAGCACACAGCATGAAGCCCATGGGGCACGCCTTACCTTCACAGATGAGCAGCTTGTCATTGTAGAGGAAGCCCATTGGACACTCACACCTGAAGCTGCCAATCATGTTGATACACACGCCGTTCTCACACACACCTGGGATTTCCCTGCACTCATCAATGTCTGGAACACACACACACACACACACACACACACACACACACACACACACACACACACACACACACACACACACACACACACACACACACACACACACACACACAAACAGATACACAGAATCACTTTTTAAAATGTTTTTATTAGTCCTGTGAAGCTGTATACTGGATTTTATTCCAATAGTGTCCTTCCACTGGAAGTGGTGTAACTTACCGATGACCTGTCCTGTGTAGATATCAATGTAGTATCCTGGTCTCTCACTTCCACACAGAATGGCAAACTCATCTAGGGACAGACAGATGGCAGATTTGAGTGTGTGTGTGTGCGTTCTGTGCGTAGTGTATATGTGTGTGTGTGTGTACTCACTGGTGCTGGGTACAGGACACTGTTCACAGGGTCTGTTCCAGGCCCGTCCAATGTTGTAGGAGCAGCAGCACATCTTCTTGGTCATGTTGAAGGTCAACTCTCCGTCACACGTCCCGTTGTCAGAGTAGAAGTTCCTGTAGCAGAAACTCTTCCTCATGTCTACAGGAGGGAGGGGACAAACAGTCATTAGTCACATGGTGTTGTAGAGAATAGATCTAACACATAACACGTCCCGTTGTCAGAGTAGAAGTTCCTGTAGCAGAAACTCTTCCTCATGTCTACAGGAGGGAGGGGACAAACAGTCATTAGTCACATGGTGTTGTAGAGAATAGATCCAACACATAACACGTCCCGTTGTCAGAGTAGAAGTTCCTGTAGCAGAAACTCTTCCTCATGTCTACAGGAGGGAGGGGACAAACAGTCATTAGTCACATGGTGTTGTAGAGAATAGATCCAACACATAACACGTCCCGTTGTCAGAGTAGAAGTTCCTGTAGCAGAAACTCTTCCTCATGTCTACAGGAGGGAGGGGACAAACAGTCATTAGTCACATGGTGTTGTAGAGAATAGATCCAACACATAACACGTCGGCAGTGTAAATTCAGTCTGTTCTGAATTGACGTACCTGTATAGATAAAGGTTACATACAGAAAATCAAATAACTACAATTATTCAGTCTGTTTCTGTTGTAGTCAGAAACCAACTGTATTCAGACCACACACACTGGTTATTGTTTCAGAGTGAGTAGTACAGTGTATTGTACTGTACTTACCCATACAGTTGTTTCCACCATTGACCTGCATGTAGTCCACGGGGCAGATACAGGTGTAGTTTCCTATGGTGTTGTAACACTGGCCTGGTCCACAGATACCTGGACGCTCACACTCATTAACATCTACAGAGAGACAGAGAGAGACAGCGAGACAGAGAGACAGAGAGAGAGAGAGGAAACAGTCTTGTTAAACACAGCTATATGATGTTTATCTTTATCTTTCATTCAATATGCACGCAACATTATGAATGTATAATAGAGCCAAGGTGAGGTAGATGTTGGTAGTCTACTCTGGGAGTTAGAGGGCTGCCAGTCAGAGCTGAGGTGGGGGTTGGTAGTCTACTCTGGGAGTTAGAGGGCTGCCAGTCAGAGCTGAGGTGGGGGTTGGTAGCTACTCTGGGAGTTAGAGGTCTACCAGTCAGAGCTGAGGTGGGGTTGGTAGTCTACTCTGGGAGTTAGAGGGCTGCCAGTCAGAGCTGAGGTGGGGGTTGGTAGTCTACTCTGGGAGTTAGAGGGCTGCCAGTCAGAGCTGAGGTGGGGGTTGGTAGTCTACTCTGGGAGTTAGAGGGCTGCCAGTCAGAGCTGAGGTGGGGGTTGGTAGTCTACTCTGGGAGTTAGAGGGCTGCCAGTCAGAGCTGAGGTGGGGGTTGGTAGTCTACTCTGGGAGTTAGAGGGCTGCCAGTCAGAGCTGAGGTGGGGGTTGGTAGTCTACTCTGGGAGTTAGAGGTCTACCAGTCAGAGCTGAGGTGGGGGTTGGTAGTCTACTCTGGGAGTTAGAGGTGGGGGTTGGTAGTCTACTCTGGGAGTCTACCAGTCAGAGCTGAGGTGGGGGGGTTACTCTGGGAGTTAGGTCTACAGTCAGAGCTGAGGTGGGGGGAGTCTACTCTGGGAGAGGGCTGCCAGTCAGAGCTGAGGTGGGGGTTGGTGGTCTACTCTGGGAGTTAGAGGGCTACCAGTCAGAGCTAAGGTGGGGGGGGGTTAGAGGTCTACCAGTCAGAGCTGAGGTGGGGGTTGGTAGTCTACTCTGGGAGTTAGAGGGCTACCAGTCAGAGCTGAAGGTGGTAGTCTACTCTGGGGTTAGAGGTCTACCAGTCAGAGCTGAGGTGAGGGGGGTTGGTAGTCTACTCTGGGAGTTAGAGGGCTGCCAGTCAGAGCTGAGGTGGGGGTTGGTAGTCTACTCTGGGAGTTAGAGGGCTGCCAGTCAGAGCTGAGGTGGGGGTTGGTAGTCTACTCTGGGAGTTAGAGGTCTACCAGTCAGAGCTGAGGTGGGGGTTGGTAGTCTACTCTGGGAGTTAGAGGGCTGCCAGTCAGAGCTGAGGTGGGGGTTGGTAGTCTACTCTGGGAGTTAGACTCTGGGAGTTAGAAGGCTGCCAGTCAGAGCTGAGGTGGGGGTTGGTAGTCTACTCTGGGAGTTAGAGGGCTGACAGTCAGAGCTGAGGTGGGGGTTGGTAGTCTACTCTGGGAGTTAGAGGGCTGACAGTCAGAGCTGAGGTGGGGGTTGGTAGTCTACTCTGGGAGTTAGAGGGCTGTCCGGCCATAGTCATTAGTAGCCTTCAGACTGTCGACTGCATCACTGTACTAGAACCATGTAGCCTGCCAGGCAGAGAGCACAGAGTGTACAGAGAACAGGCTGATATGAAGACACACATCACAGCTTTGTTCCCCTGGTCTGGACAACAAACACTCTCCAATTAAACAGCTATTAGACACAGGCTTTTTCCTATCTCTCCTTGTCTTCCCATACACAAACACACTCTCTCAATCCAATTCAATTCAAGGGGCTTTATTAGCATGGGAAACATGTGTTAACATTGCCAAAGCAAGTGAAGTAGATCATATACAAAAGTGAAATAAACATTAACAATTAACAGTAAACATCACACATACAGAAGTTTCAAAACAATAAAGACATTACAAATGTCATATTACGTATATATACAAATGGTTAAGGGTACACAAGGGAAAATAAATAAGCATAAATATGGGTTGTATTTACAATGGTGTTTGTTCTTCACTGGTTGCCCTTTTCTCGTGGCAACAGGTCACAAATCTTGTTGCTGTGATGGCACAATGTGGAATTTCACCCAGTAGATATGGGAGTTTATCAAAATTTGGTTTGTTTTCAAATTCTTTGTGGATCTGTGTAATCTGAGGGAAATATGTGTCTCTAATATGGTCATACATTGGGCAGGAGGTTTGGAAGTGCAGCTCAGTTTCCACCTCATTTTGTGAGTAGTGTGCACATAGCCTGTCTTCTCTTGACAGCCAGGTCTGCCTACGGTGGCCTTTCTCAATAGCAAGGCTATGCTCACTGAGTCTGTACATAGTCAAAGCTTTCCGTAAGTTTGGGTCAGTCACAGCTCTGACTTACAGCCCTCTAACTCCCAGAGTAGACTACCAAGCCCCACCTCAGCTCTGACTGGTAGACCTCTAATTCTGCTCTGCATACATTATTTGTGTTCTACGTTGTACACGTTGGATATTTTTGCAGAATTCTGCGTGCAGAGTCTCAATTTGGTGTTTGTCCCATTTTGTGAAGTCTTGGTTGGTGAGCGGACCCCAGACCTCACAACCATAAAGGGCAATGGGCTCTATGACTGATTCAAGCATTTTTAGCCAGATCCTAATTGGTATGTTGAATTTTATGTTCCTTTTGATGGCATAGAAGGCCCTTCTTGCCTTGTCTCTCAGATCGTTCACAGCTTTGTGGAAGTTACCTGTGGTGCTGATGTTTAGGCCAAGGTTTGTATAGTTTTTTTGTGTGCTCTAGGGCAACAGTGTCTAGATGGAATTTGTATTTGTGGTCCTGGCGACTGGACCTTTTTTGGAACACCATTATTTTGGTCTTACTGAGATTTACTGTCAGGGCCCAGGTCTGGCAGAATCTGTGCAGAATATCTAGGTGCTGCTGTAGGCCCTCCTTGGTTGGTGACAGAAGCACC
>NW_024609138.1:50000-62500 GCF_018296145.1 Oncorhynchus tshawytscha
GGGACACACACACACACACACTAAGGGACACACACGCACACTAAGGGACACAAATGCACACTAAGGGACACACACACTAAGGGACACACACGCACACTAAGGGACACACACATTAAGGGACACACACACACACACTAAGGGACACACACATTAAGGGACACACACACACATTAAGGGACACACACACACTAAGGGGCAAACACACACTAAGGGACACACACACACATTAAGGGACACACACACACTAAGGGACACACACACACTAAGGGGCACACACACACTAAGGGACACACACACATTAAGGGACACACACACACTAAGGGGCACACACACACTAAGGGACACACACACACACTAAGGGACACACACACACATTAAGGGACACACACACACTAAGGGGCACACACACACTAAGGGACACACACACACATTAAGGGACACACACACACTAAGGGGCACACACACACTAAGGGACACACACACACATTAAGGGACACACACACACTAAGGGGCACACACACACTAAGGGACACACACACACACACTCATGCTGACAGAATACCAGTGTGCTGCAGTTAATTTGTTTAATTATTGGTTCAAGAAGTGTAAAGTTAAACATAAGGAGGCCAGTTTGAGCATGTATCTCATTCCAGCCCTGTGTTTTATTGGCAAAATGAAACCTCTCCTTTCTCTTTAATAAAGCACAACTGTAAACTATATATAAACTATAAACATACCGACTATTCCAAAACAGCCTTCTTTAACAGCATGTAACTGTTAGACAGATAATATTGTGATTTAAATGTACACATGGCAGAAATAGACACAGTGTTGTTAGGGTGTCAGTGGCTGTCTTACCCTCGCAGGCCTTTCCGTCCGGGGTTGGGATGAAACCCATGTCACACTCACAACGGTAGCCTCCAGGAACATTCAGGCAGTTACCGCTCTCACACAGGTTCACGTTATCTGCACACTCATCGCTGTCTGTACCAGAACACATAAACACATCATTACAAATCACTTCACTGAGAATAATAAGCAGGTACTGAGATCTACAGTCAAGTGAAATATTTGAACATGAGTCCGTGTGTGACCCTGTGACCTGAGCAGTAGAATCCGTCCCCAGAGAATCCGTCCTTGCAGTGGCAGCGGTATGATCCCATGGTGTTCAGACAGTCTGCGTTGTTGCTGCACATGTGGGTCCCGTTGGAACACTCATCCAGGTCTGAAACACACACAGATGGTTGATTATTGATGCTTGATAAACCATTCATAACGGTTATAGATAGTATTAGATGTAGCTGGGTTGATAGAACATCTAAAACTGGTACAGATAACTGAATATTGTTGTTTATAACAACAATGGTTTATAACTGGTATTCTGGTAGACGTTTCTAAAACGTTTCAGATACAGTAGTTATACCAAAGTTGGTCGTTATTGGTTACTACAAGTCATAAGTGGTCATAGCTGGTCACAGCTGGTCATAGCTGGTTATAGCTGGTCATAGCTGGTCACAGCTGGTGCTGGTTATAGCTGGTCATAGCTGGTTATAGCTGGTCACAGCTGGTCATAGCTGGTCACAGCTGGTCATAGCTGGTTATAGCTGGTCATATCTGGTTATAGCTGGTCACAGCTGGTCATAGCTGGTCACAGCTGGTCACAGCTGGTCACAGCTGGTCATAGCTGGTCACAGCTGGTTATAGCTGGTTATAGCTGGTCATAGCGGTTTATAGGTTGTTCCTACCTGTTCCTCCCTGTTCATGGCTGTTCACAGCTGGTTATAGCTGGTCATAGGTTGTTCCTACCTGTGCATTTGATCCCGTCTCCAATCCATCCCGGAGCACAGCTACACTTGAAGCTGCCAGCCGTGTTGGTACATGAGGCATGTCTGTCACAATTATGGGCCCCAATCTCACACTCATTAATATCTACAGAGAGAGAGAGAGATGAGAATTAGTATGGAACTCACTTGTGAAAGGTTTACAAGTTGTTTGTGTTTGGTCGACTGACGTGTCTTGTGTTATTGTGTGGTTATTGTTAGGTTGATGTAAGGTTATTGTTAGGTTGATGTTTGGTTGACTGGTCGGTGTGTCCTGGTTTATCTACTCAGAGGCATACACTGAAGCCAGCCCACATCGTCCTCTGATGAAATCAATGATGAAATGAGAGAAATATACTGCTGCTACAGAACCAGAAAATAACCCTATCGCTCAACTGTTCTCTATCTCACTCTCTTTCCCTCTCATTCTTTCATCCTCTCTCTATCTCTCTCTATTTCCCTCTCATTCTCTCAACCCCTTTATCTCTCTCTATTTCCCTCTCATTCTCTCATCCTCTCTCTATCTCACTCTCTTTCCCTCTCATTCTCTCATCCTCTCTTTCCCTCTCATTCTCTCTATCTCACTCTCTTTCCCTCTCATTCTCTCTATCTCACTCTCTTTCCCTCTCATTCTCTCATCCTCTCTATCTCACTCTCTTTCCCTCTCATCCTCTCTCTCTTTTTCCTTCTGATTCAGTCTCTCTGGTCTGGTTTAGTCTCTCTGGTCTGGTCTGGTTTAGTCCCTCTGGTCTGGTCTGGTTCAGTCTCTCTGGTCTGGTTCAGTCTCTCTGGTCTGGTTTAGTCCCTCTGGTCTGGTTCAGTCTCTCTCTCTGGTCTGGTCTGGTTTAGTCTCTCTCTCTGGTCTGGTCTGGTTCAGTCTCTCTCTCTGGTCTGGTCTGGTTCAGTCTCTCTCTCTGGTCTGGTTCAGTCTCTCTCTCTGGTCTGGTCTGGTTTGGTCTCTCTCTCTGGTCTGGTCTGGTTCAGTCTCTCTCTCTGGTCTATTTCATACATGTACAAGTGTGTATTCATTTGCATGTGTGAGTTGGAAATGTGTTATTTGCATATCCCAACTATCCCATAGACACCCTCGGAGAATGGGGTCCCAGCCAGGGTCTGCCATGATCAGCGGAGACCATGGATCAATTAGGGTTAAGGGCCTTGCTCAGGGGCACAGTGACAGGTTTTCCACCTTGTCGGCCTTTGTGTGCGTGTTTTTGTACCAGAAGTCATTTTAAACGTTACTGGATGGCATGTTTCTTGGTCCAGATGTCAGTTTGGAAAGTAAAAGGATTCTTATATACCCCATGGTTATAGCGTGCCTGGGCTTAACTCTACTAATAAACATAAACTCCTTTCATTACAAACCCATTACAATTACATTACCAAGCATTACAAATACATCTCCCTCTCTCAAGACGGATTATTGCTCAGATTATTAGCAATAATGATCAAATACCTCTCCATGTTAAAACAGAGCAGGGCATCCAGAAATGAGAAGGATTAATGAGAGCAGTTAAACTCTCTTTATCTGGTAAAAACAAAACTTTTACCTCCATTTGTCCTACATGGTTTATCTGCTGGTCAACCACATGGACTAGTAGTAGTGTGAGCAGTGTATCAGACACCACGCAGTCACACATAGAACTCCAAACTCCAGGGGCTGTGATTCACTTTCACAACCACACAGATTCATTCTGAACATCACCCACACAGCCTCTATAACGCGGAGATTGGTCAGACATTGGTCGTATTCCAAGCCGACGATATTGGAGTCGTTGCCTTGCATCAATCAATGGTTGTGTGCCATATCAGTGACTGTGCAGTCGGGCATCAGACTTCTACATCATGTGATGTGGTTCGCTGATATGTTAAATACCTATCCAGGCGCTGTGAGATTTGGCAGGGGTCTGCAAAGTAGTCTGCCTGGAACAACTCTTTATCTAGGTCACAGAGAGAAACTGCCTCTATAATGTAGACAGTGGTTTGACTAAAAACAAGCATCTGGAAAACTCTGACCCTCACAATACTTGGCCCACAGCCCAGTCCTGTTCAGAGCCCCAGCAAGATCCCAGATCTCTCTCGCTTTGCTTTCCCTCTCTCTCTCCATCTCTTTCTACTTCATCAAGGCAGTAATCAAGTCATTTATCCATTGAGTATTTTCAATTAAAGAAAAGTACATATTGGTTTACAGTCTCCCTGGGGAGATGGTATATATTCCCCTTGGAAACTAACTGTATACACTGTATACTAACTGTACATTCCCCCTGTATACTAACTGTATACTAACTGTACATTCCCCCTGTATACTAACTGTACATTCCCCCTGTATACTAACTGTATATTCCCCCTGTATACTAACTGTACATTCCCCCTGTATACTAACTGTATATTCCCCCTGTATACTAACTGTATACTAACTGTATATTCCCCCTGTATACTAACTGTACATTCCCCCTGTATACTAACTGTATACTAACTGTACATTCCCCCTGTATACTAACTGTACATTCCCCCTGTATACTAACTGTATATTCCCCCTGTATACTAACTGTATACTAACTGTATATTCCCCCTGTATACTAACTGTACATTCCCTGTATACTAACTGTATACTAACTGTACATTCCCCCTGTATACTAACTGTATACTAACTGTACATTCCCCCTGTATACTAACTGTACATTCCCCCTGTATACTAACTGTACATTCCCCCTGTATACTAACTGTATACTAACTGTATATTCCCCCTGTATACTAACTGTACATTCCCCCTGTATACTAACTGTATACTAACTGTATATTCCCCCTGTATACTAACTGTATATCCCCCTGTATACTAACTGTATTCTGTACATTCCCTGTATACTACACTGTACATATACTAACTGTACATTCCCCTGTATACTAACTGTATATTCCCCCTGTATACTAACTGTATACTAACTGTATTCCCCCTGTATACTAACTGTACATTCCCCCTGTATACTAACTGTACATTCCCCTGTATACTAACTGTACATTCCCCCTGTATATAACTGTAATTCCCCTGTATACTAACTGTATATTCCCCCTGTATACTACTGTATACTAACTGTATATTCCCCCTGTATACCTGTATACTAACTGTATACTAACTGTACATTCCCCTGTATACCCCCTGTATACTAACTGTACACTGTATACTAATTCCCCCTGTATACTAACTGTACATTCCCCTGTATACTAACTGTATACTAACTGTACATTCCCCCTGTATACTAACCTGTATACTAACTGTATACTAACTGTATATTCCCCTGTATACTAACTGTATACTGTATACTAACTGTACATTCCCCTGTATACTAACCTGTATACTACTGTATATTCCCCTGTATACTAACTGTATATTCCCCTGTATACTAACTGTATACTAATATTCCCCTGTATACTAACTGTATATCCCTGTATACTAACTGTATACTAACTGTACATTCCCCCTGTATACTAACTGTATACTAACTGTACATTCCCCTGTATACTAACTGTAACATACTAACCCCTGTATACTAACTGTACATTCCCCTGTATACTAACTGTATACTAACTGTATTCCCCCTGTATACTAACTGTACATTCCCCCTGTATACTAACTGTATATTCCCCCTGTATACCTGTATACTAACTGTATATTCCCCTGTATACTAATTCCCCCTGTATACTAACTGTATATTCCCCCTGTATACTAACTGTACATTCCCCCTGTATACTAACTGTATATTCCCCCTGTATACTAACTGTATATTCCCCCCTGTATACTAACTGTATATTCCCCTGTATACTAACTGTACTGTATTCCCCCTGTATACTAACTGTATATTCCCCTGTATACTAACTGTATATACTATACTGTATACTAATTCCCCCTGTATACTAACTGTACATTCCCCCTGTATACTAACTGTACTGTATATTCCCCCTGTATACTAACTGTACATTCCCCCTGTATACTAACTGTACATTCCCCCTGTATACTAACTGTATACTAACTGTACATTCCCCCTGTATACTAACTGTACATTCCCCCTGTATACTAACTGTACATTCCCCCTGTATACTAACTGTATACTAACTGTATATTCCCCCTGTATACTAACTGTATACTAACTGTATACTAACTGTACATTCCCCCTGTATACTAACTGTATACTAACTGTATATTCCCCCTGTATACTAACTGTATACTAACTGTATATTCCCCCTGTATACTAACTGTATACTAACTGTATATTCCCCCTGTATACTAACTGTACATTCCCCCTGTATACTAACTGTATACTAACTGTATATTCCCCCTGTATACTAACTGTATACTAACTGTATATTCCCCCTGTATACTAACTGTATACTAACTGTATATTCCCCCTGTATACTAACTGTATACTAACTGTATATTCCCCCTGTATACTAACTGTACATTCCCCCTGTATACTAACTGTATACTAACTGTATATTCCCCCTGTATACTAACTGTACATTCCCCCTGTATACTAACTGTATACTAACTGTACATTCCCCCTGTATACTAACTGTACATTCCCCCTGTATACTAACTACTAACTGTATATTCCCCTGTATACTAACTGTATACTAACTGTATATTCCCCCTGTATACTAACTGTATATTCCCCTGTATACTAACTGTATACTAACTGTATATTCCCCTGTATACTAACTGTATATTCCCCCTGTATACTAACTGTACATTCCCCCTGTATACTAACTGTATATTCCCCCTGTATACTAACTGTACATTCCCCCTGTATACTATACTAACTGTACATTCCCCTGTATACTAACTGTACATTCCCCCTGTATACTAACTGTACATTCCCCTGTATACTAACTGTATACTAACTGTTATTCCCCCTGTATACTAACTGTACATTCCCCCTGTATATTCCCCCTGTATACTAACTGTATATTCCCCCTGTATACTAACTGTATACTAACTGTATATTCCCCCTGTATACTAACTGTACATTCCCCCTGTATACTAACTGTATACTAACTGTACATTCCCCCTGTATACTAACTGTACATTCCCCCTGTATACTAACTGTATACTAACTGTATATTCCCCCTGTATACTAACTGTATACTAACTGTACATTCCCCCTGTATACTAACTGTACATTCCCCCTGTATACTAACTGTATACTAACTGTATATTCCCCCTGTATACTAACTGTATACTAACTGTATATTCCCCCTGTATACTAACTGTATACTAACTGTATATTCCCCCTGTATACTAACTGTATACTAACTGTATATTCCCCCTGTATACTAACTGTATACTAACTGTATATTCCCCCTGTATACTAACTGTACATTCCCCCTGTATACTAACTGTATATTCCCCCTGTATACTAACTGTACATTCCCCCTGTATACTAACTGTATACTAACTGTATATTACCCCCTGTATACTAACTGTATTCCCCTGTATACTAACTGTATATTCCCCTGTATACTAACTGTATACTAACTGTATATTCCCCTGTATACCTGTATATAACTGTAATTCCCTGTATACTAACTGTATTCCCCTGTATACTAACTGTATATTCCCCTGTATACTAACTGTAACTGTATTCCCCCTGTATACTAACTGTACATTCCCCCTGTATACTACCCCTGTATACTAACTGTACATTCCCCCTGTATACTAACTGTATTCCCCTGTATACTAACTGTATATCCCCCTGTATATAACTGTACATTCCCCCTGTATACTAACTGTATACTAATTACATTCCCCCCCTGTATACTAACTATTCCCCTGTATACTAACTGTACATTCCCCCTGTATACTACTAACTGTATATATTACTAACTGTACATTCCCCTGTATACTAACTGTACATTCCCCCCTGTATACTAACTGTATATTCCCCCTGTATACTAATTCCCCTGTATACTAACTGTATATTCCCCTGTATACTAACTGTATACTGTAATCCCCTGTATACTAACTGTACATATACTAACTGTATACTAACTGTATACTAACTGTATACCCCTGTATACTAACTGTATATTTCCCCCTGTATACTAACTGTATACTAACTGTATATTCCCCCTGTATACTAACTGTACATCCCCCTGTATACTAACTGTAACTGTATTCCCCCTGTATACTAACTGTACATTGTATACTAACTGTACTAACTGTATACTAACTGTACATTCCCCTGTATACTAACTGTACATTCCCCTGTATACTAACTGTATATAACTGTATATTCCCCTGTATACTAACTGTATACTAACTGTATACTAACTGTATATTCCCCTGTATACTAACTGTATATTCCCCCTGTATACTAACTGTACATTCCCCCTGTATACTAACTGTACTAACTGTATTCCCCCTGTATACTAACTGTATACTAACTGTATACTAATTACATTCCCCTGTATACTAACTGTATACTAATACTAACTGTATATTCCCCTGTATACTAACTGTACATTCCCCTGTATACTAACTGTATATTCCCCCCTGTATACTAACTGTATATCCCCCTGTATATACCTGTATACTAACTGTATATTCCCCCCCTGTATACTAACTGTATTCCCCCTGTAACTATATTCCCCTGTATATACTGTAACTGTACATTCCCCTGTATACTAACTGTACATTCCCCCTGTATACTAACTGTACATTCCCCCTGTATACTAACTGTACATGTATACTAACTGTATACTAACCCCCTGTATACTAACTGTACATTCCCCTGTATACTAACTGTATATTCCCCCTGTATACTAACTGTATACTAACTGTATATTCCCCCTGTATACTAACTGTACATTCCCCCTGTATACTATACTAACTGTATATTCCCCTGTAACTGTACATTCCCCTGTATACTAACTGTACATTCCCCCTGTATACTAACTGTATATTCCCCCTGTATACTAACTGTAATTCCCCCTGTATACTATATTCCCCCTGTATACTAACTGTACATTTCCCCCTGTATACTAACTGTACATTCCCCCTGTATACTAACTGTACATCCCCCTGTATACTAACTGTACATTCCCCCTGTATACTAACTGTAATTCCCCCTGTATACTAACTGTATATTCCCCCTGTATACTAACTGTATATTCCCTAACTGTATACCCCTGTATACTAACTGTATTCCCCCTGTATTAACCCCCTGTATACTAACTGTACATTCCCCCTGTATACTATACTGTATACCCCCTGTATATTCCCCTGTATACTAACTGTACATTCCCCTGTATACTAACTGTAATCCCCTGTATACTAACTGTATTCCCCTGTATACCTGTATACTAAACTGTATATTCCCCTGTATACTAATGTACATTCCCCCTGTATACTAACTGTATAACTGTATACATTATTCCCCTGTATACTAACTGTAACTATATAATTACCCCCTGTATACTAACTGTACATTCCCCCCCTGTATACTATTCCCCCTGTATACTAACTGTACATTCCCCTGTATACTAACTGTACATTCCCCCTGTATACTAACTGTATATTCCCCTGTATACTAACTGTATATTCCCCCTGTATACCTGTATACTAACTGTATATTCCCCCTGTATACTAACTGTACATTCCCCTGTATACTAACTGTATATATCCCCCTGTATACTAACTGTATATTCCCCCCCCTGTATACTAACTGTATATTCCCCTGTATACTAACTGTATACTAACTGTATATTCCCCTGTATATTCCCCCTGTATACTAACTGTATATTCCCCTGTATACTAACTGTATATTGTACTAACTGTACATTCCCCTGTATACTAACTGTACATTACTAACCCCCTGTATACTAACTGTATATTCCCCCTAACTGTATACTAACTGTATATTCCCCCCCTGTATACTAACTGTACATTCCCCCCTGTATACTAACTGTACATTCCCCTGTATACTAACTGTACATTCCCCTGTATACTAACTGTACATTCCCCCTGTATACTAACTGTACATTCCCCTGTATACTAACTGTATACTAACTGTATATTCCCCTGTATACTAACTGTACATTCCCCTGTATACTAACTGTATTCCCCCTGTATACTAACTGTACATTGTATACTAACTGTACATTCCCCCTGTATACTAACTGTATACTAACTGTATATTCCCCCTGTATACTAACTGTATATTCCCCTGTATACTAACTGTACATTCCCCCTGTATACTAACTGTATACTAACTGTACATTCCCCCTGTATACTAACTGTACATTCCCCCTGTATACTAACTGTATACTAACTGTACATTCCCCCTGTATACTAACTGTACATTCCCCCTGTATACTAACTGTACATTCCCCCTGTATACTAACTGTACATTCCCCCTGTATACTAACTGTATACTAACTGTACATTCCCCCTGTATACTAACTGTATACTAACTGTACATTCCCCCTGTATACTAACTGTACATTCCCCCTGTATACTAACTGTACATTCCCCCTGTATACTAACTGTACATTCCCCCTGTATACTAACTGTACATTCCCCTGTATACTACTAACTGTACATTCCCCTGTATACTATACTAAATTCCCCTATACTAACTGTACATTCCCCTGTATACTAACTGTACATTCCCCTGTATACTAACTGTACATTCCCCCTGTATACTAACTGTATATTCCCCCCTGTATACTAACTGTACATTCCCCCTGTATACTGTATACTCACTGTATACTAATTCCCCCTGTATACTAACTGTATATTTCCCCCTGTATACTAACTGTATATTCCCCCTGTATACTAACTGTATATTCCCCTGTATACTAACTGTATATTCCCCCTGTATACTAACTGTACTGTACATTCCCCTGTATACTAACTGTATATTCCCCTGTATACTAACTGTATATTCCCCCTGTATACTAACTGTATATACTGTATACTGTATACTAACTGTACATTCCCCCTGTATACTAACTGTATATTCCCCCTGTATACTAACTCTATATTCCCCCTGTATACTAACTGTATATTCCCCCTGTATACTAACTGTATATCCCCCTGTATACTAACTGTATATCCCCCTGTATACTAACTGTATATTTAAGGTGCTGTCCTATAGAGTGATCAGTGTGAAGGTGGTGACAGCAGAGAGATGTGATTATAAGAGCTCCACTAGACTACAGATCTTTGAAGCCAGAGAGAGTAGTAAGCACACACATGTAAAACACTGACACTACACGCCAGGAATGTGGAAAATCCTGCAGTTAAAAATGTGAGATTTGTTTCATACTGTTGAATTTCAGGCTATAGCCTTTGGGCCAGTCGGGCTCACTTAGGGTGACACACACACGCACACACACACACACACTGCCTTCATGTGCTAAGCAGTGTAGAATAGAGAAATTATTCCTCTGGGACCACTGTTAGCAGCTGGCTCCAATGGCTCACATCTCTCTCTCTCTCTCTCTCTCTCTCTCTCTCCATCTCTCTCTCTAATCACAACCTATTCCCTGTGTAGTGCACTACTTTTCATCAGTGCCTTGTGTAGAGAAGTGCACTGCAAGAGGAATAGGGTGCCATTAGAGACTACCAGTATAGCCAGAATGCCTGTCAGGTTTACATAACATGTAGTTGAGAACCCTGTCTGAGAGAAATTACAGAACACTTCCATCACATTCCAAAGAGATGAATTCCAAACCTGTGAATCAGAGACGGCTGTTCGGCAATTCCAACCTTCTCAAAACAAGGAAAATAGGAACATGTGTGTGTGAGCGTGTTCGGGTCTCCTCAGGGACTGAGGTTAAGACAGATCTGTTTGTTTGTGTATGAGGGGAAACAATGAGAGAATGGTGACTCATACAGACATCACTGCACTATCCCAGAGAGACAGGAGACAGAGCGCTAGCTGGGGCCATACTCACGTTGGTCTCACACACACACACACACACACACACACACACACACACACACACACTCACACTCACACACACACACACACACACACACACACACACACACACACACACACACACACACACACACACACACACACACACACACACACACAGCATTTGGGCCCTTTGGAGCGCAGCTATAGCCCATAGAATCAACATCTGGGAGTGGAGAGGGCCAGCTAACACAGCCTGGGAGTCAACAATTACATCCAGGCCTGCATGTGTGTATGTGTGTGTGTGTCCACCATATATTGTCAGCTAGCTAAAGTACTGTATACATCTTTCCATTGATCTGCTGGTTTGGTTCTCTTTTCCTCTGTCTCTATCCTGCTCTCAGCTCTCTCTTATTTCTCCTGCTGTCTCTCCTCTCCTCCCTCCTACAGTTTATCTCTCCTCTCCTCCCTCCTCCAGTTTATCTCTCCTCTCCTCCCTCCTCCAGTTTATCTCTCCTCTCCTCCCTCCTCCAGTTTATCTCTCCTCCCCCCTCCTCAAGTTTACCTCTCCTCCCCCTCCTCAAGTCAACCTCTCCCCCCCTCTCCTCTCCTCCAGTCTACCTCTCCTCTCCTCCAGTCTACCTCTCCTCTCCTCCAGTCTACCTCTCCTCTCCTCTAGTCTACCTCTCCTCTCCTCCAGTCTACCTCTCCTCTCCTCCAGTCTACCTCTCCTCTCCTCCAGTCTACCTCTCCTCTCCTC